>NC_136880.1:44682779-44690279 GCF_949152265.1 Phoxinus phoxinus | reverse complement strand
CACCACCGTCATCATCATCACCATCATCACCACCATCATCACCATCACCAACATCACCACCGTCATTATCATCATCACCACCGTCATCATCACCAACATCATCACCATCATCATCATCACCGTCATCATCATCATCATCACCGTCATCATCATCATCACCACCGTCATCATCACCACCGTTATCATCATCACCATCATCATCATCACCACCGTCATCATCATCATCACCACCATCATCATCATCATCACCGTCATCATCACCAACATCATCATCATCAACATCATCATCATCACCACCGTCATCATCATCATCACCACCGTCATCATCATCATCACCATCATCATCATCACCACCGTCATCATCATCATCACCATCATCATCATCGTCACCATCATCATCACCGTCATCAACATCATCATCATCATCATCATCACCAACATCATCATCTTCATCATCATCACCACCATCATCACCAACATCATCATCATCGTCCTCACCATCATCATCATCACCACCATCATCACCAACATCACCACCGTCATCATCATCATCACCATTATCACCATCATCATCACCATCACACTCATGGTTGTGTGCGCATGTCCGTGTGCGTGTGTGTGTGCATATCTGTGTGCGTGAGTGTGTGTGTGTTTGTGAGAGAGAGTGTGTGTGTGTGTGTGTGTGTGTGTGAGAGAGAGATAGAGAGAGTGTTTGTGTGTGAGAGAGTGTGAGTGTGTGTGTGTGTGTGTGTGTGTGTGTGTGAGAGTGAGTGTGTGTGTGTGTGTGTGAGAGAGAGTGTGTGTTGTACCTCCTGCAGTATCTGTATCTTGCTCTCCAGCACTTGCTGCATGTGATCGATCTCCTGTTGTCTCTCTTCACAGCGTCTCTGCAGCTCCGCTTCATTGTGATTGGTCAGACTCTCTGCTGTTGTCCTGTCAAAAATCAACACAAGGATGATTTTGTTTTAAAGAGGGACTGTAATGCCAGTCTTGATGTTTTGTTCAGGCTCTACTAGAACAGGTTTTCCTGCCTTTCCTGAATGTTGATTTTCCTCATATTCTCCATCGGTGCAGCTCCTCTCCTCAGGGCTCTCAAGTGTCACGCATTTCAGTCTTTTGTCACGCACTCCCGCCACACATTGTATTTCTCACGCGGAAAAACTATTTATAATATATTTAATATGCCGCAGCGTCCAAAATGTATCTGGCCGCGCCGCTGTCACTGAACCGGCAGGAAACAAGCGTGTCGCCGCGTCTCCCCTGGAGTTAGTAGTTGAGCCTGCCACTTAACAGCCAATCAAAAAAAAGAAAGGGGCTACACATTAGCCAATCAGAAAATAGCACTATTGTATCTGGGTAAGATTTAATGTAACAACCAATGGGGGAAAAAGCATATCCTGGAATTGTTCACGTGATCTTCCGAAACTTTTCTTCCTCCTCAACCACCACCAATGTGCAGCATCCACCTGGATGATGCGACGGCAGCCATATTGCGCCAGAACGCCCACCACACACCAGCTTACTGGTGGAGAGGAGACAGTGATGAAGCCAATTAGTAAAGGAGGATGATTAGGAGGCCATGATGGACAGAGGCCACTGGGCAAATTTGGCCAGGACACCGGGGTTACACCCCTACTCTTTCGAAAGACATCCTGGGATTTTTAATGACCACAGAGAGTCAGGACCTCGGTTTAACGTCTCATCCGAAGGACGGCGCTCTTTGTCAGTATAGTGTCCCCATCACTACACTGGGGCGTTAGGACCCACACAGACCACAGGGTGAGCGCCCCCTGCTGGCCAACAGTTTTACAGCCTGTTCACTGACAACACCTGCTCAGAACAAGTAGTCTAGGCCTAGTCATATTTTCATTATCACACGATGACTGACATATTGTTACATTATAAACATCTCTCTCTCCAAATAGGCTTAATAATTTTATTAGCACTAAATAAATTAAAGTGTATTGCATAGTCGTTGTTATAAGTCACTTTTAAAATCATGTCATATTTTATAATTATATCCTCCTAGTCTGTCAGTAACTCTCTGTTTCTGTCATGATCCAAGCCTGTGTTCCTCTAGTCTTGTGTGGACTTTTATAATGTCCTGTTCTGCAGAGTGACGTGCGCTTTCGAAACACTGTTTCAAACATTTATGAATCTTTTGTTTCGAATCAGTGGTTTGGAGCGTGCATCAAACTGGCAAAGTCACGTTATTTTCAGGCTCTCTGACCCTCCGTCCTTCCCCCTGTTCCCATGTGTCTGTTTGTCGAGGAGTGTGTGTGTGTGTGTGTGTGTGTGTGTGCACATGTCTATCATCATCTTCACCCGTGACTCTGTCATTATAAGTGACGGTCAGTGATGTGGAATCTCTATAGAGCCCTGGGATAACGGCTGTAATTCTGAACATTTGCTGATGGATCAAGTGTTGTGTGGTTCTAGCTGGAGTTCATGTGAGAGTCAGTCTGCTGACAAACATCCACCAGCACTAGAACACACACACTCACACATAGGGCTGGGAGATATGGCCAAAAATTCATATCTCTGTATTTTTTGGTTAAATGACGATATACGATATATATCTCTGTATTTTCTACGTTTTTCTATTTGGATAAAGAAAATCTGAATTTATTTAAACAAAAATATATATATTTCACATGTTGATATTGAAGGATTTGATTACCCCATTATAATGGTCACTTTCATAAAAATACTTGTAGGTTTAAAATTCCACATATAGCTGATTTATTGTCTCCAACAGCAAATATTTGAGCAATATGTATATTTCTGTCAGAATGATTGCGCGACTCTTCTCTTGCGCTCCGTCTGTTGGGAGCGCATGTGTGCGGCGGCGCTCGCTCACGGAAGCTTGAGTTTCAGCGGAGATTCACTTGCAGAAGCTCGTCCTCTCTTCACAGTGAAATTTACATATTTGTTTGACTTTCTAACATTTACAGATGGAGAATATACCTGTGGAATGTAAGTTAAGCACGGAGGAAAGCACCACATCTCAAACGCATTCAACAGCGCAAGTGTGTATCTGTCAGTCAGCAACAGTAACGTTTTCTGTCAGAACATCTGCTGCTTTAAACCTGTTAACCATATCTTACCAGTTATTTAGAAGCCCTTAATATAACATGTTTAGGACAAATTGTACAATGTGCTTTCACTGCACAGCTCACACTGCGTCCTGCGCTAACCCTAACCCTAACCCTAACCGCTCACACTGCGTCCTGCGCTCGTATCAAACTACTGTATCGATATAAACGGTATTGCCTCATTCCCTATCGTTTCAAAAAAATATATCAATATATCGGACATACTCGATATACTGCCCAGCCCTACACACACACACCGTTATATTTCTGCTGTGGCTCAGAATGGCTCACGCCGCCGTGTCTGTGTGTGTGTGTGAGTGTGTTCATCTGTGTGCTGCTTTTAAACGGGAACGAGGACCAAAAGATCAGATAACCAGCTATTAAACCCGTCACACCATCGGGCGCGCACGCGTGTGTGTGTGTGTGTGGAGGAGATATGTAGATATCAGAGAGATGTACGTACAGCGCTTTATCCAGCAGTTGCTGTTTTTCCTGCAGCTCCTGTTTCAGACTCTCAACCTCCACCTTCAGCTCGATGTTCTGGAACGAAATAAACATCTGTAAATGTGTGTGTGTGTTCACACGAGAGCAGGAATGATGACAGTTCTTCAAGTCCAGGGTCAGCAGAAACGCACTCACGTTAGCCTTCATATTCTACATAGAGTGTGTGTGTGTGTGTGTGTGTGTGTGTGTGTGTGTGTGTGTGTGTGTGTGCGTGTGTGTGTGTGCGTGTGTGTGTGTGATTAATCAGTCATGTCATTTAACAGGCATCTCAGAGGTTATTTTTAGTGACTGGAATGCAGAGCTGAAACCGAACCACAACTGAAGTGAACAGCTGTCGACTGTTTACCTGCTGAAACACACACACTAGCACAAGTGTGTTAAGTGCTGAAACACACACTAGGACCGCTGGTCAGATCGGTCAGAAGGTTGTTTTTAAGATGTTTATATGTAAACTGTCATGATCCGACCCCTTTATGAGCGGAGACACTTTTAAGAAAAGGAAAAGATGTGGGTATTTTTAGAAACAGTGTTGTGTTGGCGCAGCAGAAATCTGATCAACTAAACTAAAGCTGCAGAGAACTGGACTGAGACTCAGCAGAACCGACGTGTTTCTGTGAACACTTTCAGATCACAATACAAACACCTACACTAACCCATTCACTTTTACACATATTTTCATATATATCTCAATATCTCACAGCATGTTAGGATGTTTTTTACACGCCTCAATAATATGTATATTTTTCACCATAACAATAAATTGTTGTATTATTTTTTATTTTTGCCAGAAAAATAATATTTTATATTATAAGTTATTATTATTATTATTATTATTTTACAATAAGAAGATTCGCAACAAGCCCAAAGGACTAATTTATCAGGAAGAAGATGTAAAACATCATTGACGGATCTGAAGCGCTGATGCTTCCAAAACTATAACCAATAACTCCTATGATTTCAACAAAACCTCATCTCTGTCAGCCAGCAAGATCATATCAGTTTCTGACCACAAAGATGAACAGGATCAACAAATGTACGTTTTCCTGCGGCGGCAGCTTGAAAGGTCAAATTACTTTTTTTTAAAGAAATCTTTTTAATTCAGAATGGTGCTATAAACTCTTAAAATAAAGCTTCCAAAAGGGGCGTTTTCACAGTCATGCCATTAAAAACCCTTTTTTTGGTTCCCAAAGGATCTGTCATTGTTCAGTTCTTAAAGGAACCAGTTTTTTTTAGTGTGAAGAACATTGAAATAATCTGGAGAACCTTTTCCACTCTATTAATAACTTTCAGTGGAATGGATGTTCAATGTTCTTCATGTAACCACCAATGCTAATGTAGAACCTTTAATGTATTATTTTAATTTATTGTTTTACTGTTATTATCATTATTATTACAGGTGTTTGGGCAAATATATTTAGCATGACATGGTAATACGGCAGTGAACACAGATCTGCTCTCACCGTTCTGTAGACGTCATCGCCGCTGTCCTCAAACTTCTGCTGGATCCTCTCCTCCAGAAAGTAGATGCGGAGCTTGAGGCTGAAGTTCTCCTTCTTCAAGTCATTGAGGTGCTGTGAGAGAGTTCGGTACGTGTTAGACATGTCCGGTGTGTGTGTGTGTGTGTGTGTAGAGCATCACACAGCCCTTCTACCAGCGCTCACACACATCACAACTAAAAACAACTACAAAAGCACAAAAAGAAATAAAAGATCCTCAACTACATGACTGATCATATCTACACAGTCATCTTCACACACACACAAACACAGAGAGCGAGGGCCGCTGTAAGGGCCCCGAGCCGCACCGCCGAGAGCCCATGATGAGCTTTAGGACTAACTCGAGAGCGATGAGCTGTTTTTACCCAGGCAGAAATCCCAGGAATCCCTGACAGCCACAGTCAAGCCAATCAGATCCCAGACTCCAGTCATGTGTGTGTGTGTGTGTGTGTGTGTGTGTGTGAGAGAGAGAGAGAGAGAGAGAGAGAGAGAGAGAGAGAGAGAGAGAGAGAGAGAGAGAGAGAGAGAGAGAAAAAAGAGAGAGAGAGAGATGATTCACATGTGAATAACCAGGTGAACTGACTGGACTCTAATAACCGGAGTTGAGCAGAGATGCAGGAGCCGTAACTGCTGTATCTGCAGGAGCCGTAACTGCTGTAACTGCAGGAGCCGTAACTGCTGTATCTGCAGGAGCCGTAACTGCTGTAACTGCAGGAGCCGTAACTGCTGTATCTGCAGGAGCCG
Source organism: Phoxinus phoxinus (assembly GCF_949152265.1). Classification (NCBI taxonomy): domain Eukaryota; kingdom Metazoa; phylum Chordata; class Actinopteri; order Cypriniformes; family Leuciscidae; genus Phoxinus; species Phoxinus phoxinus. Next base: position 44,684,440 of record NC_136880.1, on the reverse strand, counting down.
TAACTGCTGTATCTGCAGGAGCCGTAACTGCTGTAACTGCAGGAGCCGTAACTGCTGTATCTGCAGGAGCCGTAACTGCTGTATCTGCAGGAGCCGTAACTGCTGTATCTGCAGGAGCCGTAACTGCTGTAACTGCAGGAGCCGTAACTGCTGTAACTGCAGGAGCCGTAACTGCTGTATCTGCAGGAGCCGTAACTGCTGTATCTGCAGGAGCCGTAACTGCTGTAACTGCAGGAGCCGTAACTGCTGTAACTGCAGGAGCCGTAACTGCTGTATCTGCAGGAGCCGTAACTGCTGTAACTGCAGGAGCCGTAACTGCTGTAACTGCAGGAGCCGTAACTGCTGTAACTGCAGGAGCCGTAACTGCTGTATCTGCAGGAGCCGTAACTGCTGTATCTGCAGGAGCCGTAACTGCTGTAACTGCAGGAGCCGTAACTGCTGTATCTGCAGGAGCCGTAACTGCTGTATCTGCAGGAGCCGTAACTGCTGTATCTGCAGGAGCCGTAACTGCTGTATCTGCAGGAGCCGTAACTGCTGTATCTGCAGGAGCCGTAACTGCTGTAACTGCAGGAGCCGTAACTGCTGTAACTGCAGGAGCCGTAACTGCTGTATCTGCAGGAGCCGTAACTGCTGTATCTGCAGGAGCCGTAACTGCTGTATCTGCAGGAGCCGTAACTGCTGTATCTGCAGGAGCCGTAACTGCTGTATCTGCAGGAGCCGTAACTGCTGTAACTGCAGGAGCCGTAACTGCTGTATCTGCAGGAGCCGTAACTGCTGTATCTGCAGGAGCCGTAACTGCTGTAACTGCAGGAGCCGTAACTGCTGTATCTGCAGGAGCCGTAACTGCTGTATCTGCAGGAGCCGTAACTGCTGTATCTGCAGGAGCCGTAACTGCTGTATCTGCAGGAGCCGTAACTGCTGTATCTGCAGGAGCCGTAACTGCTGTAACTGCAGGAGCCGTAACTGCTGTAACTGCAGGAGCCGTAACTGCTGTAACTGCAGGAGCCGTAACTGCTGTAACTGCAGGAGCCGTAACTGCTGTAACTGCAGGAGCCGTAACTGCTGTAACTGCAGGAGCCGTAACTGCTGTAACTGCAGGAGCCGTAACTGCTGTATCTGCAGGAGCCGTAACTGCTGTATCTGCAGGAGCCGTAACTGCTGTAACTGCAGGAGCCGTAACTGCTGTAACTGCAGGAGCCGTAACTGCTGTATCTGCAGGAGCCGTAACTGCTGTAACTGCAGGAGCCGTAACTGCTGTAACTGCAGGAGCCGTAACTGCTGTAACTGCAGGAGCCGTAACTGCTGTATCTGCAGGAGCCGTAACTGCTGTATCTGCAGGAGCCGTAACTGCTGTATCTGCAGGAGCCGTAACTGCTGTATCTGCAGGAGCCGTAACTGCTGTAACTGCAGGAGCCGTAACTGCTGTATCTGCAGGAGCCGTAACTGCTGTATCTGCAGGAGCCGTAACTGCTGTATCTGCAGGAGCCGTAACTGCTGTATCTGCAGGAGCCGTAACTGCTGTAACTGCAGGAGCCGTAACTGCTGTATCTGCAGGAGCCGTAACTGCTGTATCTGCAGGAGCCGTAACTGCTGTATCTGCAGGAGCCGTAACTGCTGTAACTGCAGGAGCCGTAACTGCTGTATCTGCAGGAGCCGTAACT
>NC_136880.1:44605279-44677779 GCF_949152265.1 Phoxinus phoxinus | reverse complement strand
ACTCGACCACTGCAACAACCTCCTATATCGTCTCCCTTCCTCTGATTTACAAAAACTGCAATACGTTCAAAACTCCGCTGCCCGCCTCCTCACCCACACCCGCTCCAGAGACCATATCACCCCCGTCCTCCAACAGCTTCACTGGCTCCCTGTACAACAGCGCATCCATTATAAAGTTCTGCTCATCACCTACAAAGCCCTCAATAACTTGGCCCCTCCACACCTCGCAGACCTCTTACAGCACCACCGTCCCTCCCGCCGTCTCCGCTCTGCTGACTTAACCCTTCTCAAACCCACCACTAAATCAACGCACAGAACTTTGGGGGACCGAGCCTTCGTCATCGCTGCCCCCATCCTCTGGAACTCACTCCCCATCCACATCAGAAACTCGGACTCACTGACCTACAAAAAACTGCTAAAAACTCACTTGTTTCAGCTCGCGTACAATCTATAATAGCACTCTCATTTTCATTCTTGTTAGTCTGTTTGTTTCATTTGTAAAGCGTCTTTGAGCTCCTTGGAAAGCGCTATATAAGACCTATGTATTATTATTATTATTATTATAAATAATATTAAATCAGAGCATGTATTTCTAACTGGGAAAATACTGTAAACACATGAGATCCATTAAACTGACCTCATCTTTCGCAGTGAAGACTGACCGCATCCCCAGTGTACAGTGTGTGTGCAGAGTTACATTACTGCCGTTTTTGACAATGTTGTAAAAGTGTGGATTTAGCACTTACTAGCAGAAAACAATATAGACACAGAGCGGATTTAAGACTCGAACTTTCTTTGATACAAAAACATACCCTGTGTGAGTTCTTGCTATTTATTGCTGATAACGAGCAAGAATGCAATAGTTCCCAAATATACACACGATTGCAAATGTGACATTGATTTTTATACAACAGGTCAACAAACAAAACGTACATTTTAAACACAGTACTGTCAGTATTTACTCTATTTTGCAATTAAATAATAGCTACTGCAAACATCTGTGTTTCGTGAACACCATCCATCATAAACTTGCATCTATCCATCATAAAAGTGCATCTATCCATCATAAAGTGCATCTGTCCATCATAAAGTGCATCTGTCCATCATAAAAGTGCATCTGTCCATCATAAAGTGCATCTGTCCATCATTAAAGTGCATCTATCCATCATAAAAGTGCATCTGTCCATCATAAAAGTGCATCTGTCCATCATAAAAGTGCATCTGTCCATCATAAAAGTGCATCTGTCCATCATAAAGTGCATCTGTCCATCATAAAGTGCATCTGTCCATCATAAAGTGCATCTGTCCATCATTAAAGTGCATCTATCCATCATAAAAGTGCATCTGTCCATCATAAAGTGCATCTGTCCATCATAAAGTGCATCTGTCCATCATAAAAGTGCATCTGTCCATCATAAAGTGCATCTGTCCATCATAAAGTGCATCTGTCCATCATAAAGTGCATCTATCCATCATAAAGTGCATCTGTCCATCATAAAGTGCATCTGTCCATCATAAAAGTGCATCTATCCATCATAAAAGTGCATCTGTCCATCATAAAAGTGCATCTATCCATCATAAAGTGCATCTGTCCATCATAAAGTGCATCTGTCCATCATAAAAGTGCATCTGTCCATCATAAAAGTGCATCTGTCCATCATAAAGTGCATATATCCATCATAAAGTGCATCTATCCATCATAAAAGTGCATCTGTCCATCATAAAGTGCAACTGTCCATCATAAAGTGTAAGTCCAAATCACATTCTTTGCTGTCCCAAATTAATTGATATAAGTACCAGTGTAGAACACTATATAGAAACTGTGTCTATTCCTCGTTTAGTGAGGCCAAACAATAAATCTACTGCAGGATCTAAGAAAAATCTAATTGTGATTAAACCAGAAAATCTCAATATTAGTGAACAAAAACAATTTCTAAAGCTAGGTCTTCTAAACATTAGATCGCTTACACCTAAGGCGGTTATTGTAAATGAAATGGTCACTGATAATAGCTTTGATGTACTCTGCCTTACTGAAACCTGGCTTAAACCAAATGATTATTTCGGTCTTAATGAGTCCACTCCACCAGGATACGGTTATAAGCATGAGCCCCGTCTGATTGGTCGTGGCGGCGGTGTTGCAACAATCTATAGAGATATTCTTAATGTTACTCAGAAAACAGGCCACAGGTTTAATTCGTTTGAAGTACTTGTTCTAAATGTTACGCTCCTAGATGTAAGAAAGAAATCCCTATTATCTCTAGCCTTGGCTACTGTATATAGACCGCCAGGGCCTTACGCTGATTTCCTAAAAGAGTTTGCAGATTTTCTCTCAGATCTATTGGTCAATGCCGATAAGGCAATAATTGTTGGAGATTTCAACATACACGTTGATAACACAAATGATGCGTTAGGAGCTGCGTTTACAGATTTATTAAACTCCTTTGGGGTCAAGCAAAACGTTAGTGGTCCCACTCATCGTCTTAATCATACTCTAGATTTAATTATATCATATGGAACCGATCCAACCGATATAGATATTATACCGCAAAGTGATGATGTCACTGATCACTACATGGTAACTTGCATACTACGTACGGCTGAAATGTGTCATGTTGCGCCACGTTATCGACCAGGCAGAACAATCCTTCCAACCACTATAGATAGATTCTTGAATAGCTTACCTGATCTATCTCCGCTCCTCAGTGAACCCAAACAAACAGAGGAACTAGAGGAAATGACTAGCAGTATGAGCACCATTTTCTCTAGTACATTAGAAACTGTTGCACCAATTAGATTAAAAAAGGTTAGAGAGAAAACTAAAGCACCATGGTACAACAGTGCTACGCATGTTATCAAGAGAGAAACTCGTAACTTAGAGCGCAAATGGAAACAAACTAATTTAGAGGTCTTTAGAATCGCGTGGAAAGACAGTATGTCACGTTATAAAAAGGCTCTAAAAGCAGCCAGGGCTGAGCATCTACGCAAACTAATAGAAAATAACCAAAACAATCCAAGGTTTTTATTTAACACTGTGGCTAGATTAACAAATAAACAGACATCACCTGAACAAAATATTCCGTTACATTTTAATAGTAATGATTTCATGAATTTCTTCACTGAGAAAATAGAAAGCATCAGAAACACAATTGTAAAAGTGCAATCTTTGACAGCGTCTTACGATTCAGCCTCAATTATCGCCCCTCAAGAACAACTACAGCGCTTTACAACTATAGGACAGGAAGAGCTAAATAAACTTATCACTGCATCTAAACCAACAACATGTTCATTAGATCCAATACCCACTAAACTACTGAAAGAAGTGTTACCTGTAGTGGAAGAGCCTCTTCTCAATATTATTAACTCGTCTCTATCTTTAGGACATGTTCCAAAAACATTCAAGCTGGCAGTTATAAAACCTCTTATTAAGAAACCACAATTAGATCCAAATAACCTAGCAAATTACAGACCCATTTCAAATCTTCCATTTATGTCTAAAATACTAGAAAAAGTTGTGTCCGCTCAATTGTGCTCTTTCTTGCAAGAAAACGATATCTATGAAAAGTTTCAGTCAGGATTCAGGCCACATCATAGCACAGAAACTGCGCTGGTTAAAATTACAAATGATTTACTTTTAGCTTCAAGGCTGTATCTCAATACTAGTTTTACTCGATCTTAGTGCTGCGTTTGACACTATAGATCATAAAATACTCTTAGATCGACTTCAAAATTACACTGGTGTTCAGGGACAGGCATTAAGCTGGTTTAGATCGTACCTATCAGACCGTTACCATTTTGTCCATTTAAATGGGGAAAAATCAAAGATAACGTCAGTAAATTATGGAGTGCCGCAGGGATCTGTATTAGGCCCCCTGCTATTCTCAATTTATATGCTGCCACTTGGTAATATTATAAGAAAACATGGAATAAGTTTCCACTGTTATGCTGATGACACTCAATTATATATTTCATCTAGACCAGATGATAACACTAAATTATCTAAAATGACAGAGTGTGTTAAAGATATAAAATATTGGATGACGTGTAATTTTCTTCTATTAAATTCAGATAAAACGGAGGTATTACTGATTGGTCCAAAAAACTGCCCACAAAACCTCTTACAATACAACCTTAATCTAGATGGACGTCCTGTTACTTTATCCTCTACAGTAAAAGACCTGGGTGTTATACTAGACCGCAACTTGTCTTTTGAAAATCATATTTCAAATGTCACAAGAACAGCCTTTTTCCACCTTAGAAACATTGCTAAGCTACGTAATATGCTATCAGTTTCTGATGCAGAAAAGTTAGTTCATGCATTCATGACCTCGAGACTAGATTACTGTAATGCTCTATTAGCTGGTTGTCCGGCATCCTCAGTAAACAAGCTACAGTTAGTCCAAAATGCAGCTGCTAGAGTTCTTACTAGGTCAAGAAAATATGATCATATAACACCAATTTTATCATCTCTACACTGGTTACCTATTAAGTTCCGTATCAATTACAAAGTATTGTTACTGACCTATAAAGCCCTAAATGGTTTAGCTCCTGTGTATTTAAGAGATCTTCTATCGCCATATAATCCATCGCGCTCTTTAAGATCGCTAAATTCGAGGCTTCTGGTCGTACCTAGGATATCTAAGTCCACTAAAGGAGGGAGGGCGTTTTCACATCTAGCTCCTAAACTCTGGAATATCCTTCCTGATACTGTCCGAGGCTCAGACTCGCTCTCCCAGTTTAAAACTAGATTAAAGACGCATCTCTTTAGCCAAGCATTCACATGATGCATCTCATACCTTTTATACTACAGTTAAATCAGATCAAATGCATTCATATTAAGAACAGCAGCTACGCTAATTATTTCCCATCTGCCTTTTTTGTTGTTATCTCGGGACGCCTGTCCCGAGATAACTCAAATAGAGTTCGTCAGCTCCAGTTATGTATCCAGCCTCTCATGGAGACTTCAGATGCCCCAACGCCTGTGATGAGACGACTCGACGCCTGTGAAGAGACGACCCAACGCCGGCGATATGTTATGCCCTAAATTTCATGATTAACTAACTGTATTTTTGTATGTATATTTTTGAAATACATTTTCTGTAAAGCTGCTTTGAAACAATGGGTATTGTGAAAAGCGCTATACAAATAAACTTGAATTGAATTGAATAAAGTGCAACTGTCCATCATAAAGTGCATATATCCATCATAAAGTGCATCTATCCATCATAAAAGTGCATCTGTCCATCATAAAGTGCATATATCCATCATAAAGTGCATCTATGTATCTAAAGTGCACTTGTATATGATGACATATTGCAGTAATTACATATTAATATGTTTTTGGGGCAAAATGTAATGCAAACAGAAGCGTAATAATGGATTATTAATTGACAAGATTTTCATGATAATATCTGATATGTCATATAGGAATATTGAAATATAATGTCTTTCCCTATTCACCTGTCTCCCCAAAAGCCTGATACACACGCGTTAAGCGCCGGTGTCCTCTGTGTGTATTCGATGTCTTGTTTCATAACAGAAAGCCATATTTTTATTTGAAACCTCATTATAACATACCCGGAAAATAACAGTCAGATTTAAATGATACTCACAAAACATTACCATCCATAAGAGTGTTAAATGTGATCACTAAAGTAGTGTCAGCCATTAAAGGAGAGGCAGTTGTCACTGTGAAACTTCCAAACATTAGTTATCTCTGCAAAGCCGAATGACATCAGAGAACTCCCCGAAATATAATGTCCACTACAGAGGACAAAAGTCTATTCCTGTCATATAATGCAGACATTAGTGTGTCCTCTGCAGTCGCTGATGGATGAAGCTCTTGAATCTGAATATTAGTCCTGATGTCATACACACTGCGCCGATATAAAGAATAAAGGCCCGTGCGATATAAAGCAAGAATCAGTGCGGATCAATGTGTTCACGCGCATTCTCACCTCTCCGCGCCGTCGGTCCAGCTCATCGTCAAACACCGGGCCGGTTCCGAATCCGATCATTCCTCCATCTGTCGGTGTGTCGTTATTCCCGTTATTCCTCAGGGCAGAACCGACGACAAAGGTGATGCTCGTTCGGCATTCTGTGCGCGTGCACGAGGACAGATGCTGCGCGCGCTCGCTCGGTTCTGTGTGTCTGTCCTACATGCACGAGCCCGAATGAATCTTTCTCTGGTTACATTTGACCCACATCAGCCGAACCGGAGCCGAGAGAAGGCTTCAGAACATCAGCTGTAGTGCGCATGCGCATCTCTGCACTGATCAACGTGATCGACATCCTTTAACATTCACTCGCCGTTTTGATTTTTAGCCACAAACAGCGATTTCTGGTGAAATAACTGAGCAGAACTAGAAACATTTATATTCACTATAGAAATTGCAATGACTTTTCAGGCTTGTACATTTCTCTAATAGCCTGTTTATCCATATATCATGTTACATAGTCACAATAATGTGCGGAGAGTCTGACTGTTCTGGAAACAATGATGCTGTTCTACAATGAAACAAACAAACAAAAACATGATGTTTATTCTCACTTCAGATTCGAACTATTAACCCTTTGGTTAAGTTGAGTGAATTTGATCAAACTGGTCACATGATCACACAGGAAGTTTTCAGTTTCATCACATTAAAATGTTCAATTTGATTATATAGCCTGTCTGATATTAAGTAAATTCACACATTCATTTTAAGTTTATTTATTAAATAGCCTACAATGAAATATATAAATGGCATGCTTATTTAAAGGCATCAATCATTGCTTAAATCACTGAATATCATGTCATGTTTATTAATATTTGAAAAGATGAAATGTATCGGCACACAACTGAATCTCGATGAATTTCCCTGTTTGAATTCTCCTTCCTTAAATTTGATTCGAGTGCATTCCTGCATTCTGATTGGCCCATCACTGCACACTTGGGTCAGGTGATCCGGTTCTGCTGCGGTTTCATCGCCGTGATGCTCGAATCCAGAGTCAGTCTTAAACTTCACAAAAGCTCACTGGGATTATTCTTATTTCTGCACAGGGAGTAAAACTGGTACACATTCTTTTAAACATATTGATTTGATTAAAAGATTTGAATCAAATGTATATTTTTAATTGTTTTAAAATCATCAGAGAACAGACCCAGTCAGCAGCATGTGGCTACTTTTACATGCACAACATTTGTTTCAATCGGACTGAATTAATTCCGATGAATCCGAGCGTAGTGTTTACGTGAACGCTGAACATGTGATCGGGTGACGTGTGTGTTTGTATGTCACAAGCTTCAAATCTGGAGAGATTGTTGCACAAATCTACAAATATACAGTTTCCTGATGTCTGCGCAAAATAACCATTCTCCTACTCCGGTTCTTTATTTGTTTTAAACAGCAGACTTAATATTTATCCATTGCTGGTCATGATTTGGAGATGATGAGCGTATGAGCCGCTGTGCCGCTGCTTATATTGATCACCAGTAAAACTGGCCAGACCCAGTGGTGCGTGTGAGTCTGGAGCCAGCGCCGGCACGGTTTTTCAGTTTCGGTTTTCAATCCGATCAAGTGTTTAGTGTTTACATGTTCTCTCGATCGGATTAAGGAAAAAAGGAATACACCGACCCTTTCAATCCGATCGACGTCTCTTCTTTGTATCGAGCTGAATCGGATCGATTAAGGTGTTTTACATGAAGCCTTTTCAGTCCGATTGAGCCGTCAATCCCATTACTAACGGATTATTTGGTTGCATGTAAGCGTAGCAGTGTCGGCCCAGATCCGGCCCAGATCCGGCACATGTGGATTCACCGTGTGCCAGACGGGGGCCGGATCTGGACTGACACTATTGGCGCTTTTCCACTGCATGGTACGGCTCGGTGCGGTTCTACTCGGCGCGGAACGGTTCGGCTCGCTTCGCTTTTCCACTGCGTGGTACGACTCGACTCGGTACGGCACGGCTCGGTTCGCTTTAGCTCGGTTGCTTTTCCACTGCAGTTACGTTAGTACCGCTTCAAAGTGGGTGGGACTGATCGTTAATAGTTGTAGGTCCGGTGGTAGCCGTGTGCGGCTAAGAGCTGTGCTACTTCCGCTCCTCGGCAACCAACGAGAGGAACGTCTGCACCTCGTCCACTGACCACGATTCAGCCATTTCTTGTTTGATTTTTTTTTTACTTTTTTTGTCAAGTAAATACTCTAAAAACAGGTGCTACCGCGTTGGCTGTTGTCTGGCTATTTAAATCTAGCGGGTTTAGTCGTGTCTCGTATCGCAAATACAATGACGCTGAAGTGACGATTCTGTCTGACCAATCAGTGATCTGCAGTGTTTTCACGTCACATTTAGTATCGGTACGGTACGCTTGGAACCTCAACAGAGGTTGTACCATTTAAAGCGAGCCGAAGCGAGCCGTACCGTACCGTACCATGCAGTGGAAATGCGCCATAAGGGAGCCGTACCGAACCGAGCCGTACCGTACTATGCAGTGGAAAAGCCCCATATGTTGCTGTCTGGGGATCTTCTTGTTCCTGATTCAGCTGGTCAGGAGAGAGATGTGGGTCTCCAGAACCAGGATCCATGAAAACCACTATTGCAAAGGAACGTGCAGTACTGGCGGAGACCAGCAGGGCGTCCCGACAGCTCCACTAAACCAGAGCAGAACCCACGAGTGTAATATATCCCGTGATCATCTCCCGCTGTACGGACTCTACACGTTCTTCCCGAAGGCGACCCGCGGGCCGGTCCGGGGCGCTCTGGGCTCGGTGCCGTCAGAGATGACCCAGATGGCCGGGGTGAAGCGGCCCCCCTCCATCAGCACGCGGATCTCCTCTGCGCGGGCCAGCTCCTCCAGCTCCGGGCTGCTCTCCGGACACCAGTCCACCATGAACTTGTCTTTGTTCTCGCACAGGTTGATCTGCTCTTCCTCCGGCTGAGGCCCGAACAGGCAGTCTGAGGAGACAAAGCGGGACAGCTGATCTCTGACCTCCTACCAGGAGCCGGGACAGCTGACAGCTGACCTCTGACCCCGGACAGGAGCCGGGACAGCTGACCTCTGACCCCGGACAGGAGCCGGGACAGCTGACCTCTGACTCCGGACAGGAGCCGGGACAGCTGACCTCTGACCCCGGACAGGAGCCGGGACAGCTGACCTCTGACCCCGGACAGGAGCCGGGACAGCTGACCTCTGACCCCGGACAGGAGCCGGGACAGCTGACCTCTGACCCCGGACAGGAGCCGGGACAGCTGACCTCCGACTCCGGACAGGAGTCGGGACAGCTGACCGCTGACCCCGGACAGGAGCCGGGACAGCTGACCTCTGACCTCTGACCCTGACCAGGAGCCGGGGCAACTGACCTCTGACCTCCTACCAGGAGCCGGGACAGCTGACCTCTGACCCCGGACAGGAGCCGGGACAGCTGACCTCTGACCCCGGACAGTAGCCGGGACAGCTGACCTCTGACCCCGGACAGGAGCTAGGACAGCTGACCTCTGACCCCGGACAGGAGCTAGGAGCTCCTTCATAAACTTGTATAGTGGTGAAGGGAAACTACAACAGATATAGTTTTTGCTCTCATTTCTATAAGACGGTAACACTATTGATTAATTTCAGGAAACATTCACTCAGCAGCGTTAACAAGTCTTGGTAATTTACTGCCCAGGAAACCACTGGAAGAAATTTGGTAAAACAATTTTCACTTGGAAAATGCTGGTCAATTTCACAAACAATGAGAAAGAAACTGCATTAGTTTATTCTGCTGACCGTACAGGACACAACATCTCATCTCAGCACTTTTGATGAAAGCTACGCTAGATTTTAAATCTAGTCATTTTGTCACAATTATGTTCAGTTAGTGTTGTTATCGTGGACTTTTAGTTTGTATTCTGGTTTCTGTGTTACTTTGTTTGAATTTACCGCTTTCATTAATCCATTAATTTTCAAAAAATATATATTTTTAAGCGTTTCTTACATTTTTCATTTATGAAAATATAAAAAACTAGATTAGCGTTGTTGATAACTGTGTAAGCTACCCTTCTGAGAAAGAACCGGACACTGGCTTCATCAGATCAAATCTTTGAGCTATTTCTACAGCATGTACACTACAGTATATTCACATGCAGACGAGTGATATGACCAATACTTCCTCTCGTTCTAGGAAGCGTGTCAGTAACGGCACCAGAAGTGTAGGTCTGAACGCTCACCCGCCAGGTCGTGCAGCAGGTCCTTCATGAGGTGTCCGATGATGGCGTAGAGCGTCGTCACTATCACGATGGAAGCGAGGATGATGTAGAAGACGTGAATGGGCAGATGAATGGCGTCTCGAGCGGGTGGGATGTAAGTCTTGAAGAAAACCTCCTCCTCGCCTGCAGGGGGCAGTGGAGGCGTCTCGCTCGGGACCGACATCACCCTCGGACGGCCAAAACTTCATCCAGGAGTTTAGCACATCTCAGTGGTTAAAGTCCACCTGTGGACAATAATTGTAACCCTTAAAAAAAATGTAAGCACCAACTCTATTTATTTGTAAACGTTTTTTTTCCTGTGAAAAAAGCCCCGCCTCCACTCACTCACTCACTCAGAGATCCACTGGTTGACGATCACACGTTGATCTGATTGGTTACAAGGTAGTGTGTGACGTCAGAAACACCAGCGATTTCAAACCGTGTCTTTGGTTCACTGCAGTTTTAAGCAGAAAATACTCAGCAATGCTGTCCACTTATGAACTTACACATGGTGTGTGTTAAAGCAGATTAATAACTCCACATACACACATAAACTACATTAACATTTCTTACAAGTCGGGATATATCTTGAAAGTTTCACAGCAAACATATTCAATGAGCTGTACAGATAGAACACGTCAAACACAGGATCGTGTGGGGCTGATACTCACCGGACGAGTGTGTTCTCAGGCCCAGATCTTCAGTAATGAGTGAATCATGAAGACCGGAGACTCGATGAACACGCTTGTGCCTCGCTGTGATTGGCTGAGACTGTCAAGGTCAAAGGCTTTATCAGCAGATATTATCCAGCTTTGACACGGATTACAGACTGGTTATGGTTAATCATGGGCTGAGAGCAGGTCAACACAGTACCTGACTTTATTAATAACAGATATAACTTTCACATAATTAACTAACATTAGCGTAGATGCCATTCTTCTTATGTTGTAACGAGTACATCGAGTGTTATAGGAAGTGTCCCCAGTTCCGGCTGACCTAATCTATGCAGCCTAACATTGAGTTATAGAAGTCTATAATGTGTTATGTGTATGCTAGGCCGAAGAGATGTGTCTTTAATCTAGCTTTGAACTGACAGAGTGTGTCTGCTTCCCGGACAATGTTAGGAAGACTGTTCCAGAGTTTTGGTGCTAAATAGGAAAAGGATCTACCGCCAGCAGTCGATTCTGACATTTTAGGTATTATTAACTGGCCAGAGTTTTGAGATCGCAGTAGACATGAAGCGTTGAAGCGTTGTCGGGATAATTTTGGTTTTGCGTATCTACCCCGAAGTGATCAAATTCTGTTTCAAAATTTAAAGGCCAGACAAGTAGTTTAAAGGACAAGTTCGGTATTTTACACTTAAACACTGTTTTCAGATTGTTTCTGATAAAATAGAACGGTTAAGATTGACATTTGGAAATTTGGTAATCTTGCGGTGTGGATTTAAAGTAATGTAATTGTCTGGTTTTACCAAAGTTTCTGTCAAACCCTGCACATCTAGGTTATGGTCTGTAATCATAACCTGCATAATCAAAAAGTGCTTTTGAAGAAAGGGATCGAATATTCAGCAGCCCGAGCTTTATCATTTGCTCATCTGTATGATATCTATTTGTTGAACATCAATAAAACATTTACCCTTAAATGGGTTTGGGAGTTTTTTGGATTTCCAAAATCGGGGAACAGACACAGTCTCTATGTGATGATATCTAGGAGAAAGAGGCTCTATATGATGATATCTAGGTGAAAGAGTCTCTATATGATGATATCTAGGTGAAAGAGTCTCTATATGATGATATCTAGGTGAAAGAGGCTCTATATGATGATATCTAGGAGAAAGAGGCTCTATATGATGATATCTAGGTGAAAGAGGCTCTATATGATGATATCTAGGAGAAAGAGTCTCTATATGATGATATCTAGGTGAAAGAGTCTCTATATGATGATATCTAGGGGAATGAGTCTCTATATGAATCTAGGTGAAAGAGTCTCTATATGATGATATCTAGGTGAAAGAGTCTCTATATGATGATATCTAGGTGAAAGAGTCTCTATATGATGATATCTAGGTGAAAGAGTCTCTATATGATGATATCTAGGAGAAAGAGTCTCTATGTGATGATATCTAGGTGAAAGAGTCTCTATATGATGATATCTAGGTGAAAGAGGCTCTATATGATGATATCTAGGTGAAAGAGTCTCTATATGATGATATCTAGGTGAAAGAGTCTCTATATGATGATATCTAGGTGAAAGAGTCTCTATATGATGATATCTAGGAGAAAGAGTCTCTATGTGATGATATCTAGGTGAAAGAGTCTCTATATGATGATATCTAGGTGAAAGAGTCTCTATATGATGATATCTAGGTGAAAGAGTCTCTATATGATGATATCTAGGTGAAAGAGTCTCTATGTGATGATATCTAGGAGAAAGAGGCTCTATATGATGATATCTAGGTGAACGAGGCTCTATATGATGATATCTAGGTGAACGAGGCTCTATATGATGATATCTAGGGGAATGAGTCTCTATATGATGATATCTAGGTGAAAGAGTCTCTATATGATGATATCTAGGTGAACGAGGCTCTATATGATGATATCTAGGGGAATGAGTCTCTATATGAATCTAGGTGAAAGAGTCTCTATATGATGATATCTAGGTGAAAGAGTCTCTATATGATGATATCTAGGTGAAAGAGGCTCTATATGATGATATCTAGGTGAAAGAGTCTCTATATGATGATATCTAGGAGAAAGAGTCTCTATATGATGATATCTCGGTGAAAGAGTCTCTATATGATGATATCTAGGTGAAAGAGTCTCTATATGATGATATCTAGGTGAAAGAGTCTCTATATGATGATATCTAGGAGAAAGAGTCTCTATGTGATGATATCTAGGTGAAAGAGTCTCTATATGATGATATCTAGGTGAAAGAGTCTCTATATGATGATATCTAGGTGAAAGAGTCTCTATGTGATGATATCTAGGAGAAAGAGTCTCTATATGATGATATCTAGGTGAAAGAGGCTCTATATGATGATATCTAGGTGAAAGAGTCTCTATGTAATGATATCTAGGTGAAAGAGTCTCTATATGATGATATCTAGGAGAAAGAGTCTCTATATGATGATATCTAGGTGAAAGAGTCTCTATATGATGATATCTAGGTGAAAGAGTCTCTATATGATGATATCTAGGAGAAAGAGGCTCTATATGATGATATCTAGGTGAAAGAGTCTCTATATGATGATATCTAGGTGAAAGAGTCTCTATATGATGATATCTAGGTGAAAGAGTCTCTATATGATGATATCTAGGAGAAAGAGGCTCTATATGATGATATCTAGGTGAAAGAGGCTCTATATGATGATATCTAGGTGAAAGAGTCTCTATATGATGATATCTAGGTGAAAGAGTCTCTATATGATGATATCTAGGTGAAAGAGGCTCTATATGATGATATCTAGGTGAAAGAGTCTCTATGTAATGATATCTAGGTGAAAGAGTCTCTATATGATGATATCTAGGAGAAAGAGTCTCTATATGATGATATCTAGGTGAAAGAGGCTCTATATGATGATATCTAGGAGAAAGAGTCTCTATATGATGATATCTAGGTGAAAGAGGCTCTATATGATGATATCTAGGTGAAAGAGTCTCTATGTAATGATATCTAGGTGAAAGAGTCTCTATATGATGATATCTAGGAGAAAGAGTCTCTATATGATGATATCTAGGTGAAAGAGTCTCTATGTGATGATATCTAGGAGAAAGAGTCTCTATGTGATGATATCTAGGAGAAAGAGGCTCTATATGATGATATCTCGGTGAAAGAGGCTCTATATGATGATATCTAGGTGAAAGAGTCTCTATATGATGATATCTAGGTGAAAGAGTCTCTATGTGATGATATCTAGGAGAAAGAGTCTCTATATGATGATATCTAGGTGAAAGAGTCTCTATATGATGATATCTAGGTGAAAGAGTCTCTATGTGATGATATCTAGGTGAAAGAGTCTCTATATGATGATATCTAGGTGAAAGAGTCTCTATATGATGATATCTAGGTGAAAGAGTCTCTATATGATGATATCTAGGTGAAAGAGTCTCTATATGATGATATCTAGGTGAAAGAGTCTCTATGTGATGATATCTAGGAGAAAGAGTCTCTATATGATGATATCTAGGTGAAAGAGGCTCTATATGATGATATCTAGGTGAAAGAGTCTCTATATGATGATATCTAGGTGAAAGAGTCTCTATATGATGATATCTAGGAGAAAGAGGCTCTATATGATGATATCTAGGTGAAAGAGTCTCTATATGATGATATCTAGGTGAAAGAGTCTCTATATAATGATATCTAGGTGAAAGAGTCTCTATATGATGATATCTAGGTGAAAGAGTCTCTATATGATGATATCTAGGAGAAAGAGGCTCTATATGATGATATCTAGGTGAAGAGGCTCTATATGATGATATCTAGGTGAAAGAGTCTCTATATGATGATATCTAGGTGAAAGAGTCTCTATATGATGATATCTAGGAGAAAGAGGCTCTATATGATGATATCTAGGTGAAAGAGTCTCTATATGATGATATCTAGGTGAAAGAGTCTCTATATGATGATATCTAGGAGAAAGAGGCTCTATATGATGATATCTAGGTGAAAGAGGCTCTATATGATGATATCTAGGTGAAAGAGTCTCTATATGATGATATCTAGGTGAAAGAGTCTCTATATGATGATATCTAGGAGAAGAGGCTCTATATGATGATATCTAGGTGAAAGAGTCTCTATATGATGATATCTAGGAGAAAGAGGCTCTATATGATGATATCTAGGTGAAAGAGGCTCTATATGATGAATATCTAGGAGAAGAGTCTCTATATGATGATATCTAGGTGAAAGAGTCTCTATATGATGATATCTAGGTGAAAGAGTCTCTATATGATGATATCTAGGTGAAAGAGTCTCTATATGATGATATCTAGGTGAAAGAGTCTCTATATGATGATATCTAGGTGAAAGAGGCTCTATATGATGATATCTAGGTGAAAGAGTCTCTATATGATGATATCTAGGTGAAAGAGTCTCTATATGATGATATCTAGGTGAAAGAGGCTCTATATGATGATATCTAGGTGAAAGAGTCTCTATGTAATGATATCTAGGTGAAAGAGTCTCTATATGATGATATCTAGGAGAAAGAGTCTCTATATGATGATATCTAGGTGAAAGAGGCTCTATATGATGATATCTAGGTGAAAGAGTCTCTATGTAATTGATATCTAGGTGAAAGAGTCTCTATATGATGATATCTAGGAGAAAGAGTCTCTATATGATGATATCTAGGTGAAAGAGTCTCTATGTGATGATATCTAGGAGAAAGAGTCTCTATTGATGATATCTAGGAGAAAGAGGCTCTATATGATGATATCTCGGTGAAAGAGGCTCTATATGATGATATCTAGGTGAAAGAGTCTCTATATGATGATATCTAGGTGAAAGAGTCTCTATTGATGATATCTAGGTGAAAGAGTCTCTATATGATGATATCTAGGTGAAAGAGTCTCTATGTGATGATATCTAGGAGAAAGAGTCTCTATATGATGATATCTAGGTGAAAGAGTCTCTATATGATGATATCTAGGTGAAAGAGTCTCTATGTGATGATATCTAGGTGAAGAGTCTCTATATGATGATATCTAGGTGAAAGAGTCTCTATATGATGATATCTAGGTGAAAGAGTCTCTATATGATGATATCTAGGTGAAAGAGTCTCTATGTGATGATACTAGGAGAAGAGTCTCTATATATGATATCTAGGTGAAAGAGGCTCTATATGATGATATCTAGGTGAAAGAGTCTCTATATGATGATATCTAGGTGAAAGAGTCTCTATATGATGATATCTAGGAGAAAGAGTCTCTATAATGATGATATCTAGGTGAAAGAGGCTCTATATGATGATATCTAGGTGAAAGAGTCTCTATATGATGATATCTAGGAGAAAGAGGCTCTATATGATGATATCTAGGTGAAAGAGGCTCTATATGATGATATCTAGGTGAAAGAGTCTCTATATGATGATATCTAGGTGAAAGAGTCTCTATATGATGATATCTAGAGAAAGAGGCTCTATATGATGATATCTAGGTGAAAGAGTCTCTATATGATGATATCTAGGTGAAATAGGCTCTATATGATGATATCTAGGTGAAAGAGGCTCTATATGATGATATCTAGGAGAAAGAGGCTCTATATGATGATATCTAGGAGAAAGAGGCTCTATATGATGATATCTAGGAGAAAGAGGCTCTATATGATGATATCTAGGAGAAAGAGGCTCTATATGATGATATCTAGGAGAAAGAGGCTCTATATGATGATATCTAGGTGAAAGAGGCTCTATATGATGATATCTAGGAGAAAGAGGCTCTATATGATGATATCTAGGAGAAAGAGGCTCTATATGATGATATCTAGGAGAAAGAGGCTCTATATGATGATATCTAGGAGAAAGAGGCTCTATATGATGATATCTAGGAGAAAGAGGCTCTATATGATGATATCTAGGGGAAGAGTCTCTATATGATGATATCTAGGTGAAAGAGGCTCTATATGATGATATCTAGGTGAAAGAGGCTCTATATGATGATATCTAGGAGAAAGAGGCTCTATATGATGATATCTAGGAGAAAGAGGCTCTATATGATGATATCTAGGTGAAAGAGGCTCTATGTGATGATATCTAGGTGAAAGAGGCTCTATATGATGATATCTAGGTGAAAGAGTCTCTATGTGATGATATCTAGGAGAAAGAGGCTCTATATGATGATATCTAGGTGAAAGAGGCTCTATATGATGATATCTAGGTGAAAGAGTCTCTATATGATGATATCTAGGTGAAAGAGGCTCTATATGATGATATCTAGGTGAAAGAGTCTCTATGTGATGATATCTAGGAGAAAGAGTCTCTATATGATGATATCTAGGTGAAAGAGGCTCTATATGATGATATCTAGGTGAAAGAGGCTCTATATGATGATATCTAGGTGAAAGAGGCTCTATATGATGATATCTAGGAGAAAGAGGCTCTATATGATGATATCTAGGTGAAAGAGGCTCTATATGATGATATCTAGGTGAAAGAGGCTCTATATGATGATATCTAGGAGAAAGAGGCTCTATATGATGATATCTAGGAGAAAGAGGCTCTATATGATGATATCTAGGTGAAAGAGGCTCTATATGATGATATCTAGGAGAAAGAGGCTCTATATGATGATATCTAGGTGAAAGAGGCTCTATATGATGATATCTAGGAGAAAGAGGCTCTATATGATGATATCTAGGAGAAAGAGGCTCTATATGATGATATCTAGGGGAAAGAGGCTCTATATGATGATATCTAGGGGAAAGAGACTCTATATGATGATATCTAGGTGAAAGAGGCTCTATATGATGATATCTAGGTGAAAGAGTCTCTATGTGATGATATCTAGGAGAAAGAGTCTCTATATGATGATATCTAGGGGAAAGAGTCTCTATATGATGATATCTAGGTGAAAGAGTCTCTATATGATGATATCTAGGTGAAAGAGTCTCTATATGATGATATCTAGGTGAAAGAGTCTCTATATGATGATATCTAGGTGAAAGAGGCTCTATATGATGATATCTAGGTGAAAGAGTCTCTATATGATGATATCTAGGTGAAAGAGGCTCTATATGATGATATCTAGGTGAAAGAGGCTCTATATGATGATATCTAGGAGAAAGAGGCTCTATATGATGATATCTAGGAGAAAGAGGCTCTATATGATGATATCTAGGAGAAAGAGGCTCTATATGATGATATCTAGGAGAAAGAGGCTCTATATGATGATATCTAGGTGAAAGAGGCTCTATATGATGATATCTAGGTGAAAGAGGCTCTATATGATGATATCTAGGAGAAAGAGGCTCTATATGATGATATCTAGGTGAAAGAGTCTCTATATGATGATATCTAGGTGAAAGAGTCTCTATATGATGATATCTAGGTGAAAGAGTCTCTATATGATGATATCTAGGTGAAAGAGGCTCTATATGATGATATCTAGGTGAAAGAGTCTCTATGTGATGATATCTAGGAGAAAGAGGCTCTATATGATGATATCTAGGTGAAAGAGGCTCTATATGATGATATCTAGGTGAAAGAGGCTCTATATGATGATATCTAGGAGAAAGAGTCTCTATATGATGATATCTAGGTGAAAGAGGCTCTATATGATGATATCTAGGAGAAAGAGGCTCTATATGATGATATCTAGGAGAAAGAGGCTCTATATGATGATATCTAGGTGAAAGAGGCTCTATATGATGATATCTAGGTGAAAGAGGCTCTATATGATGATATCTAGGAGAAAGAGTCTCTATATGATGATATCTAGGTGAAAGAGGCTCTATATGATGATATCTAGGTGAAAGAGTCTCTATATGATGATATCTAGGTGAAAGAGGCTCTATATGATGATATCTAGGTGAAAGAGTCTCTATGTGATGATATCTAGGAGAAAGAGTCTCTATATGATGATATCTAGGTGAAAGAGTCTCTATATGATGATATCTAGGTGAAAGAGTCTCTATGTGATGATATCTAGGAGAAAGAGTCTCTATATGATGATATCTAGGTGAAAGAGTCTCTATATGATGATATCTAGGTGAAAGAGTCTCTATATGATGATATCTAGGTGAAAGAGTCTCTATATGATGATATCTAGGTGAAAGAGTCTCTATGTGATGATATCTAGGTGAAAGAGTCTCTATGTGATGATATCTAGGTGAAAGAGTCTCTATATGATGATATCTAGGTGAAAGAGTCTCTATATGATGATATCTAGGTGAAAGAGGCTCTATATGATGATATCTAGGTGAAAGAGTCTCTATATGATGATATCTAGGAGAAAGAGTCTCTATATGATGATATCTAGGTGAAAGAGTCTCTATATGATGATATCTAGGTGAAAGAGGCTCTATATGATGATATCTAGGTGAAAGAGTCTCTATGTGATGATATCTAGGTGAAAGAGTCTCTATGTGATGATATCTAGGTGAAAGAGTCTCTATGTGATGATATCTAGGTGAAAGAGTCTCTATGTGATGATATCTAGGTGAAAGAGTCTATATATGATGATATCTAGGTGAAAGAGTCTCTATGTGATGATATCTAGGTGAAAGAGTCTCTATGTGATGATATCTAGGTGAAAGAGTCTCTATGTGATGATATCTAGGTGAAAGAGTCTCTATGTGATGATATCTAGGTGAAAGAGTCTCTATATGATGATATCTAGGTGAAAGAGTCTCTATGTGATGATATCTAGGTGAAAGAGTCTCTATGTGATGATATCTAGGTGAAAGAGTCTCTATGTGATGATATCTAGGTGAAAGAGTCTCTATGTGATGATATCTAGGTGAAAGAGTCTCTATGTGATGATATCTAGGTGAAAGAGGCTCTATATGATGATATCTAGGTGAAAGAGGCTCTATGTGATGATATCTAGGTGAAAGAGTCTCTATATGATGATATCTAGGTGAAAGAGTCTCTATATGATGATATCTAGGTGAAAGAGTCTCTATGTGATGATATCTAGGAGAAAGAGTCTCTATATGATGATATCTAGGTGAAAGAGTCTCTATATGATGATATCTAGGTGAAAGAGTCTCTATATGATGATATCTAGGTGAAAGAGTCTCTATATGATGATATCTAGGTGAAAGAGTCTCTATGTGATGGGATTTTATCTGACCTTGGTGACGTGAGGCCGCTAGCAGACGGTCGGTTAAGCCAGTCTGTCTGCTTCCTGACCTGAGGCCCAGATTGTCATGTTTTATCTCTTCCAATTGTCTATGAATTCTATATTATTTCGCGGACACCACCCAGACAGCCAGCCATTGAGTGAACACAATCTACTAACTATCTCATCACTCCTGCGGACAGGAAGGGGGCCAGAGCAAATTACAGTGCATGACATCGTACTTGCAAGTTCACACACCTCTTTATTAATGTTAAGTTGAGTCGTCCTGCAGCCAGACCCCGCCATCTGCTCATTGGCTGCAGCATATTTTTTAAGTTCTACAAAGATACTGTAGGCGCGAATTTAGATATGCATAGATAATCTAATTTTCATTAATTCGTTTCGTTGACATGGCTGGTGTACCTCTGCAGGTACCAGGAGTGTGTGTGTGTGTGTGTGTGTGTGTGTGTGTGTCCAGACGCAGGTCCTTCATCAGATCCGAGTGTGTGTGTGTGTGTGTCCAGACGCAGGTCCTTCATCAGACCAGAGTGTGTGTGTGTGTGTGTGTGTCCAGGTGAAGGTCCTTCGTCAGATCTGGATCCGGCGGACTGCAGTAAACCTCGAGATAAACAGAGAGAATAATATTTGCATAGACGCCATTCTTCTTATGATGTAACGAGTACATCAGGATTTAAGGGAAGTGTTCCCAGTTCCGGCTGACCTAATCTATGCAGCCTAACATTGAGTTATAGAAGTCTATAATGCATTATGTGAATGCTAGGCCAAGGGTTAGATATAATGTGTGCTCAAAAAGCTCTTTTAATGTCTCGAAGTCGTCAACATCATCATCAAATGTACACATGTTGAGTAGTATACCTTGACTGCGTCGTGTCCTGTGGCGTGCAGAATAGTGGCACCGTTTATTTTCCACTCGCGATACGATACAGTTCAAATCGCTGGATCCAACCTCTCCAGTTCTCGGCTAGCTTTCCTTCAGAGCTCTGGTGCTTTAGCAGATCCATCATTTATCATTTTAATAACTTCATGTCATGTATTGATGACAGGAAACCGCATGTGGCTTTACTTGTGTGTCTATTACAGATGCAAAACCTCACAGTGTTCACACAATTACACAATAACACATGACTACAGAGAATATTCTGTCCTGAGATATAAATGAAAGCTGAACGAGACTTGTTTGTTTTGACCTAGACAGGCATTAGAATAATCAAGTGCTAATGAAGATGAATCAGACACAAGCTGTTGGTTCCTAACGAGGACAGGCTTTAATTCTATATCTCATTTACATTGATGACATCACAGGACCACACCCAATTTTTTCATACATAAAGACTTGATCTCTACAAGCAGAAAAAGCATCTGGTCTGTTATAAACAGGTGGAAACCGTTAAACCAGAGTAACGACAGCAGACACACACTGTACGAGACTCATAGTGATGTGATGTAAAGCGGACACACACACATACTGCGAAGACTCATAGGGATGTGATGTAGTGATGCTGAAGGTGTACGGTGCTGCTGAATCCCGGCAGTGGACCGGCTCGCTCGTCCTCCATCTCGACCTTCTCCTCCTCTTCACTGCCGCTCTCAGCCTCATCAGCTTTAGGGCCGAAGACCCAGTCTGAGGAGAGAGAGAAATTTAGTTCATATATGTGTGTGTGTGTGTGTGTGTGTGTGTGTGCGTGTGTGTGCGTGTGTGTGCGTGTGTGTGCGTGTGTGTGTAAAAGAGAGAGAGAAAACCAGTGCATATGAAGAAAAATGGAGCGTAACTGGAAGAAAACAAAACTAGAGGTTTTTCGCATTTCATGGAAGGAGAGCTCGATTGCTTACAGAGAGGCTTTAAAAGCTGCTAGATCTGCTTATTTTTCAACCCTATTGGAAGAAAATAAACATAATCCATAAAACATAATATTTATTTGAAACAGTGGCTAAACTAACAAGAAATAAAACTTCAACCCCAGACGATAACAAGCAACACAGCAGTAATGACTTTATGAACTTCTTTACTTACAAGATTGATAATATTATGGAGAAATTATAACTATGCAACCGTCTAATACAGTTTCGCATCAGGGAGATCATTGTAGTCTCCCTGAGGGAAAATTCCATTTATTCGTTGCTATAGGAGAGGAAGAATTGTCTAAACTCGTTAAATCATCTAAATCGACAACGTGCATGTTAGACCCTATACCGACTAAGCTGCTGAAAGAGATGCTTCCAGATGTCATAGATCCTCTTCTTAATATCATTAATTCATCTTTGTCTCTAGGATACCTACTAAAAAATTTAAGCTATGATTAAACAGCTTGTTAAAAAACTGCAACTTGATTCTACAGAATTAGTTAATTACAGGCCGATCTCTAATCTGCCATTTCTGTCAAAGATATTAGAAAAAGCCGTATCCTCACAGCTGTGTTCCTTTCTAGAAAGAAATGATATCTGAGGATTTCCAGTCCGGATTTAGACCGTTCCATAGTACCGAGACCGCTCTCGTTATAGTCACACATGATTTGCTCTTATCATCCGATCGATGAAGGACCTGCGCCTGGACACACACACACACACACACACACACACCAGATCTGATGAAGGACCTGTGCCTGGCCACACACACACACACACACACACACACAAGATCTGATGAAGGACCTGCGCCTGGACACACACACACACACACACACACACCAGATCTGATGAAGGACCTGTGCCTGGACACACACACACACACACACACACACACACACACACACACACACACAAGATCTGATGAAGGACCTGTGCCTGGACACACACACACACACACAAACCAGATCTTATGAAGGACCTGCGTCTGGACACGACGACAACGCAGTCTTGAAGTGTCACTAGTCTCTCCCTGTGAAGGCCTCCTTCCCTTTACCTCTGTACAGATAAAATGTCCAAATTATTCAAGTTTGCATGGATCTGCGGAAGCGACTAAAAATTCTGTATTATGCTGCCAGATAAGAAATTTGACTTTGTAAAGAAAGTAAGAAAAAGCCCAAGTGTGCGAAACAGCAAAGACTGTGGAGGATTTTCCTGAGGAATAGCGGGTCAGGAGAGGATGGATCTCTTCAACGGCATCATGTGTGTCAGTGTCTCAGTATCTGTGACGTGATCCAGCTTCATCAGGACAGCACTCAATAAAAAACTAACTTTAGGAGGACCACAAACCACAGAACGGCCAATCCTGCGGCCCGAATCGACAGAAGAAAGCAAGATCATCCACATCTGAGTCAGAGTTTCATTATCGGCTGTGAACGATCATCAACACAACTCGTCTCTCCCCTGTGAAGCCTTCCTTCCCTTTACCTCTGTACAGATAACACATTCTCAAAATGATTCCAGTTCACATGGATCCGCGGAAAAGACGAATAATTCTGTATTAAGTAATTTGACAATGTCACTTTGTAAAGAAAGACCACGCGCCTGTTGGCATATTCAAACGTGCATATCTATAGACTAAACACATAATACGCATGTGCGCCGTCAGCGTTTCACAGATTCACGTTTTTTAAGTTTACACGGAGATGATCACGTTTTTCTACATTTTTCAAAACTTGCACCCTGGAACTTGTTTCAAAGTTTGCGTTCTCGAGCACCAAACACTTGTGTATGAATGAACGGCCAGAACACATTAAAGTTTTCTTTTTTCAGTTAAAACAGTGTAGTGTAAGTGACCCCTAAGTTAATAACTAATGATCTTTGCAATGGAAGTGAATCAATCAAAGTCTAACTTTAGCTGGACAATAACTTTATTCTAGAGCTGCTGAATATCACTGTAAAGCTGCTTTGAGGTGGTCTGTATTGTTAAATAAAAAGCGCTATATAAATGAAGGTGACTTGACTAGAGAGCAGAAACACACCACGGGTCAAAGGTCACATGTCACGGGTCACAGGGTACCTGCCAGGTCGTGCAGCAGGTCGTCGATCAGGTGACCCACGATGGCGTATGTGGCAAGCAGCACCAGAAGCAGGCCGGCGGTGACGTACAACACATGAGGCGGGAGAGAGAAGGAGTCGCGAGCTGGAGGCCGGAAGTCCAGGAACAGAGGCGAGTCGTCAGACTGAAGAGAACGACCCGGACGAAACGCATCGTCAGACTGAAGAGAACGACCGGGACGAAACGCATCGTCAGACTGAAGAGAACGACGAGTGTGAGACGAGTGGAACGAGTCCATGACCATCGCTTCACTCTCCCAACACTCGATCCTGATAAACCACAAACCTGCCGTGTGGAAGACGAGAACGAGACTACAGGACAGCACAGAGCAATAAAGGTTTAAAGTTTTCTAATAACCAACAATATCTGCCTGGATTACAGGAGCCGCAGATTAAGCCTGTTTTAATCAAATCCTGAATCCAGCAGACAGAACATTCCCAAGATTATGAGAAAAAACCTCTAGAGATTCCCATCTAATCCACCGAAGGAAGAGAGAGAGAGAGAGAGAGAGAGAGAGAGAGAGGGAGGGAGAGAGAGAGAGAGGGAGGGAGAGAGAGAGAGAGGGAGGGAGAGGGAGGGAGAGAGAGAGAGAGAGAGAGAGAGAATAATGGGAAAAATAACCCTAATCCGTCACACGCGTCACAAGCTTTTCACGTATCATACACTTCAGACACATCATACACACGTGTCACACACGTCACACACTTCACACACGCGTCACACACTTCACACACGCGTCACACACTTTTCACACGTCACACACGTCACACGCTTTTCACGCGTCACACACGTCACACGCTTTTCACGCGTCACACACTTTTCACGGGTCACACACTTTTCACGCGTCACACACTTTTCACGGGTCACAAACGTCACAAGCTTTTCACGCTTTTCACGTGTCACACACACTTCAGACGTATAAACACTGTAACTCAAACACAGCGCTTACCTTCATACGTGATCTAACACTAAACTCCTCATGCTACTGAACTGCTGTGGATCTCCTCTATTCTGGACACACTTCATCTGAATCTGCCATATTAATCCTCATGAGTTCGTACAGGAGAAACGTCCACTCCACGATGGTTAGTCCCACGTTGAAGACCAACAAGATTATGTTTACCGGGTGAGGCATGCTGGTCTTCGAACACTGGTCTGTGTGTGTTCGTGCGTTGTGCCATTCTGCTATAATCCACCGATGGCATTTGAGAACATCGTCATAATCATCTCTAAAACTAATCCAAGAGAGTTTATCTAACAAGCCTTCAGCACAGATCCCATAATGCCCTGCTTCTGTCTCAACAAACACACCTGATCTGACATGACTCCTCCCACAACCTGATCAATCATCTGAAGATCTGCCTGAAACACATCTTTCTTCTGAAGGCTGCGTTAGGAACTACTGTATACAGCAAAACTGAGGACCTCAAGGTGTTTTGGGGAGGTTATTGGCTTCAGGTGAACTTTATGTGTCACCATGACTCAAGTGCGAGAAAAACGACTTTACAGAACAAGAAAAACATTTCAAAACTTGAGTACAAATCATAGTTGATTCTTCAGACAAGAGGATTGATGGCCTGAAAAAGCAAGTTTAGAAATGAGTGACTAGTCTAGACGAACTTAAAATCTCATGTAAAACTTGGACTACAATCTGTAATGAAATCAGAACAGATCTGGACACAATTTGCAGAAGTTAGATCTCAATTTCAGACGAGACAGAATATCTGAAGGGCCAGTCAATGCATTAAAGAGTCTTAAGAGGAAAGGAGTCTGAAGCAGAAGAAAAAGCGAGAGAACTTTTCAGTGAAAAATGACAGCTGGAAAACTCTGGAGAGAGAAAATATCCCAAACCCACCAAAACAAAGGCAAATGCTCAGAGTTTGGCTCATTACCACTATAGAACGGTGTTGACTTAGCGGCCCCTAATTTAATAACAAATGGTCATTTCGATGGAAGTGAATCAATCAAAACTAACTTTAGCTGGAAAATAACATTATTCAAGAACCGCTATAAAGCCAAAACAATCTCTGTTACCTTAAATTATACATTTATCTCTGTAAAGCTGCGTTGAAACAATCTACATTGTTAAAAGCGCTATATAAATGAAGATGACTTGACAGCAATATTGAGTGTACAACCGATGTGTCCGAAAACTTAACAGACAGTGACTCAGCATTTGTACATGAAGGGATCTTATCAAACTCTTCTGAGGCAGTAGGACTAGGGCAGTTTAATCGCCGATCAGACGATTAATCGCTTTTTTAAATGTGGTCGATTCAAAATCAATTCTCAAAAAAATATTTTTGTCCATATTTATCCATCACCCAAAAGCCAGTATTAGTTTTCCTATACTGTTCATAGGCTTGCATGTTACCGCCTATGCTGTGAGATTTTATGTTTGTTTTATCTTTAACATAAAATAACTTCCTGTTCTGATCCTGTTTGATCAAGGCATGCCACTGTTCTGACTTGTCCAATTTTCAGCATAAATTTTTCATCTTGCATCAAAATGCTGTCTATTCATTGTATGTTCACAACTATAGAGTTGTGTTCTGTTTTAATGTACCCAACTGTACCTAAAATTAAAAAAAAGTTTAATAAACAGGTTTGTGGCTCTTCGTTTCTTTTAAGTAATTAACCACTTGTAAACTTATGTTCATTGTTTTATAAATATTTATAAATATAGGATTTGTATTAAATCTATATTCATTGAGTCGAATCGAGAGTCAAATCGGGAATCGAAATTTAATCGAATTGGAACATCTGAAACGATACCCAGCCCTATGAGGCAGTGTAAAGGTTTAATAAACAAAGATAGCGTTGGTGATTATAACTAAGCACATATTTAATTAGTACAAAAGTGATTTCTCGCTAGAAGTGGAAAACGTTAGTCAAAAAAAAATAGACAAACTGACCAACAACTACAACTTTCAGACGGCTCAAAACACAGAATGAAACGCACAGGATTGTGGGATATCAAAGGCAGCGAAGGACACATCAACACTGGATCAGATGAAGGATCTCAGGAGTGAAGCTAACACTGGATCAGATGAAGGATCTCAGGAGTGAAGCTAACACTGGATCAGATGAAGGATCTCAGGAGTGAAGCTAACACTGGATCAGATGAAGGATCTCAGGAGACACTGGACTTCCTACCCTGAATGATCATCCGAAGGCAGAATCTCAAAGCTTTCAGATGCTGACAACACCTAGAGAATACCCATAATGCACTGGGACGCTGAAAACACTTAGAGAATACCCATAATGCACTGGGATGCAGACAACACCTAGATAATACCCATAATGCATGGGACGCAACAACACCTAGAAAATACCCATAATGCACTGGGACGCTGACAACACCTAGAGAATACCCATAATGCACTGTGACAGATTAATTCCTGTGTCTCACCAGTAGATGGCGCCGGAACCGGTCCAATCTGGCTGCAGTGTAATATAATATCAAACTCCTTTTTAATTGATTATTAAATTAAATATAAAGGTTCATAAAAGCTAGTTCAAGATTTGTCTTTTCATTACTACTGGAGCTACCAGTTTGCCAAGTTCCAGATGATTATTAAACAGCAAACTATACAAAAAAGCAATGCACTAGTGTCCAAATTCAGTCTCCATATTATTCACTATGGAGGGTATGGGGTGCAGGGAACCGTGAGTGAGGGTATAGGGAACCATGAGTGAGGGTGTAGGGAACCGTGAGTGAGGGTATAGGGTGTAGGGAACCGTGAGTGAGGGTATAGGGTGTAGGGAACCGTGAGTGAGGGTATAGGGTGTAGGGAACCGTGAGTGAGGGTATAGGGTGTAGGGAACCGTGAGTGAGGGTGTAGGGAACCGTGAGTGCGGGTATAGGGTGTAGGGAACCGTGAGTGAGGGTATAGGGTGTAGGGAACCGCGAGTGAGGGTATAGGGTGTAGGGAACCGTGAGTGAGGGTGTAGGGGTGTAGGAAACTATGAGGGTATAGGGGTGTAGGGAACTATGAGGGTATAGGGTGTAGGGAACCATTAGTGATGGTATGGGGTGTAGGGAACCATGAGTGAGGGTATAGGGTGTAGGGAACCATGAGTGAGGGTATAGGGTGTAGGGAACCGTGAGTGAGGGTATAGGGTGTAGGGAACCGTGAGTGAGGGTGTAGGGAACCGTGAGTGAGGGTATAGGGGTGTAGGGAACTATGAGGGTATAGGGGTGTAGGGAACTATGAGGGTATAGGGTGTAGGGAACCATGAGTGATGGTATGGGGTGTAGGGAACCATGAGTGAGGGTATAGGGTGTAGGGAACCGTGAGTGAGGGTATAGGGTGTAGGGAACCATGAGTGAGGGTATAGGGTGTAGGGAACCATGAGTGAGGGTGTAGGGAACCATGAGTGAGGGTATAGGGTGTAGGGAACTGTGAGGGTATAGGGTGTAGGGAACTGTGAGGGTATAGGGTGTAGGGAACCGTGAGTGAGAGTATAGGGGTGTAGGGAACTATGAGGGTATAGGGGTGTAGGGAACTATGAGGGTATAGGGTGTAGGGAACCATGAGTGATGGTATGGGGTGTAGGGAACCATGAGTGAGGGTATAGGGTGTAGGGAACCGTGAGTGAGGGTATAGGGTGTAGGGAACCATGAGTGAGGGTATAGGGTGTAGGGAACCATGAGTTAAGGTATAGGGGTGTAGGGAACCATGAGTGAGGGTATAGGGTGTAGGGAACTGTGAGGGTATAGGGTGTAGGGAACTGTGAGGGTATAGGGTGTAGGGAACCATGAGTGAGGGTATAGGGTGTAGGGAACCGTGAGTGAGGGTATAGGGTGTAGGGAACCGTGAGTGAGGGTATAGGGTGTAGGGAACCATGAGTGAGGGTATAGGGTGTAGGGAACCATGAGTGAGGGTATAGGGTGTAGGGAACCGTGAGTGAGGGTATAGGGTGTAGGGAACCATGAGTGAGGGTATAGGGTGTAGGGAACCGTGAGTGAGGGTATAGGGGTGTAGGGAACTATGAGGGTATAGGGGTGTAGGGAACTATGAGGGTATAGGGTGTAGGGAACCATGAGTGATGGTATGGGGTGTAGGGAACCATGAGTGAGGGTATAGGGTGTAGGGAACCGTGAGTGAGGGTATAGGGTGTAGGGAACCATGAGTGAGGGTGTAGGGAACCATGAGTGAGGGTATAGGGTGTAGGGAACTGTGAGGGTATAGGGGTGTAGGGAACTATGAGGGTATAGGGTGTAGGGAACCATGAGTGATGGTATGGGGTGTAGGGAACCATGAGTGAGGGTATAGGGTGTAGGGAACCGTGAGTGAGGGTATAGGGTGTAGGGAACCATGAGTGAGGGTATAGGGTGTAGGGAACCATGAGTGAGGGTGTAGGGAACCATGAGTGAGGGTATAGGGTGTAGGGAACTGTGAGGGTATAGGGTGTAGGGAACCATGAGTTAAGGTATAGGGGTGTAGGGAACCATGAGTGAGGGTATAGGGTGTAGGGAACTGTGAGGGTATAGGGTGTAGGGAACCGTGAGTGAGAGTATAGGGGTGTAGGGAACTATGAGGGTATAGGGGTGTAGGGAACTATGAGGGTATAGGGTGTAGGGAACCATGAGTGATGGTATGGGGTGTAGGGAACCATGAGTGAGGGTATAGGGTGTAGGGAACCATGAGTGAGGGTATAGGGTGTAGGGAACCGTGAGTGAGGGTATAGGGTGTAGGGAACCATGAGTGAGGGTATAGGGTGTAGGGAACCGTGAGTGAGGGTATAGGGTGTAGGGAACCATGAGTGAGGGTATAGGGTGTAGGCCAGGGAACCATGAGTTAAGGTATAGGGGTGTAGGGAACCATGAGTGAGGGTATAGGGTGTAGGGAACTGTGAGGGTATAGGGTGTAGGGAACCGTGAGTGAGAGTATAGGGGTGTAGGGAACTATGAGGGTATAGGGGTGTAGGGAACTATGAGGGTATAGGGTGTAGGGAACCATGAGTGATGGTATGGGGTGTAGGGAACCATGAGTGAGGGTATAGGGTGTAGGGAACCATGAGTGAGGGTATAGGGTGTAGGGAACCGTGAGTGAGGGTATAGGGTGTAGGGAACCATGAGTGAGGGTATAGGGTGTAGGGAACCGTGAGTGAGGGTATAGGGTGTAGGGAACCATGAGTGAGGGTATAGGGTGTAGGCCAGGGAACCATGAGTGAGGGTATAGGGTGTAGGGAACCGTGAGTGAGGGTATAGGGTGTAGGGAACCATGAGTGAGGGTATAGGGTGTAGGGAACCGTGAGTGAGGGTATAGGGTGTAGGGAACCATGAGTGAGGGTATAGGGTGTAGGGAACCGTGAGTGAGGGTATAGGGTGTAGGGAACCATGAGTGAGGGTATAGGGTGATTTAAACGCAGCCCAGATAAGAGAGACCGGTCTGAGAATTACACACATGAACTACATAATTTTTTCTCTCAAGAGCATTTCAGTTTCATTCTGAGGATACGGTGCCATTCGAGTCTCCATGAGAAACATTATCTTTAACTCTGTTTAGTATGTGTGAAGCAAAGAAAATGCAGAATATACAGAATACTAAATAGGCTTTACGTCTTTGAGGATTTGCTGTAATAATGTGTCTTCATCCCTCTTAACATTCTGAGTATCACGACAAAAACATGTTCTGAAGAGAAAACCATACGTTTTCCTCCAATCATGATGTAGCGCTGAAGGGTTAGTAATGATCATTAATATCAGTACAGGAAGTGAATCAATCAATCTAACTGTAGCTGGACAATGACTTTATTCTAGAGCTGCTGTAAAGACAAAACAATCTCTGTTACTGTAATCTCCTGTGATCACTGTAAAGCTGCTTTGAAACTCTATATTGGTAATAGCGCTATATAAGTTAAGTGGCTCATATTCAGTATTGGGTGATAGTTTGAGAAGCGGATACTGTTGAGTGTTTTATACAGAATCTGAATATTGATCAGTGAATAATATCCATCAGTGTCTATGATCATGATGATCTCTAGAGAGTTCAAAAGAAAAATGGCACCATTTTCTAAAGGATAAGAAATATCCAGCATAAAGAGTACAAAATAAATCAATCTATGCATACTAATAATAAAGATGACCGAAAGGAAAGTTGAAACATGAGACGAGTTTGCTCTTACCTGTAAATGAACTG
The DNA here is from genome assembly GCF_949152265.1 of Phoxinus phoxinus. Lineage (NCBI taxonomy): Eukaryota > Metazoa > Chordata > Actinopteri > Cypriniformes > Leuciscidae > Phoxinus > Phoxinus phoxinus. Next base: position 44,646,661 of record NC_136880.1, on the reverse strand, counting down.
ATCATGATGATGATCACACGTCCTCCGTCTCAGACTCTTTAAAGAAGACCTCGGACATCAGCAGCGTCCAGAACACGATGGACAGGGACATGTTGGCCACGACCATGAAGATCAGGAGCGGGTGGAGCATGATGGGAAACTTCTCTCAGAGCAAACACTGGGAAACTTCTCTCTCAGACGAACACGCTCCTGAAGGACAGAGTTCAACACTGCGTTCCTAACCCTATATCCTAAATGACCCTTGACCCTAATACATCTCTCCTCATCTCCAGTCGACAGATGTAATCCTCAGATATAAAGCCTGAGACAGATGGAAGTTATGATGAGCACTAATACAGGATCCTTCCCACATAATCATTTGTTAACAAACAAGTAGCCTATTCATTACTTCAATGAGCTCATTGTTTCTGCCTTAAATTATTACATTGTTTAAGTCGTCTCCATCTATACAGCGCTTTAACTATATAGAGAGTTTTTACAGCAGTTTTACAGAGATCACAGGAGATTACAGTAACAGAGAGTGTTTAGGCTTTACAGCAGATCTAGAATACAGTTATTGTCCAGATAAAGTTAGTTTTGAATGAATCACTTCCGTTGTAAAGATTATTAGTTATTAAATTAGGGGCCGCTAACACGACACCGTTCTAACAGAAAAGTTGAGAAAACACAAATTTGAATGTGTTCTGGCCGTTCATTTACACACACCAGTGTTTGGAGCTCGAGAACACACACTCTGAAACAGGCTCCAAGTGCAAGCGTTAAATAATTTTGAGAAAACAGGAAAAAAAAAAGTTCTCTCCGCAAACTTAAAAAACGCAAATAATTACCTTAATAAATTTTTCGCTAACTGTGGTTTTGTATATGAGCGTTCATAGGCGGAGCGTGTGTAAGGCTGGCCACGGACTTCAGACTAGCAATATACAATTATTTGAGTGAACTTTTCTCCCTCTAAAGCAGGCAGCCTGCGACTACTAGCTGCTTTTATAAAGAAAAGCTCTATAAAGATCAGTTTCCTCCACTCCAAAACCAAATGATAAGCTCATAATAAATGTTTTTATTAAATTGTGATCACTTTAAATACAAATACATTCATTTTAAAAGTAGTCCATGACACCCATATCCAGCAGCGGCACTGGCCTAAAAACGCGAGTTTATGTGCTTTAGAGAAAATAAAGTGATATAGGCTGATTGAGTGACAGAAGCACACCACTAACCCGCGAGGACATCGTCAGCGCATGAGATGCCAGGTCTGCACGCAGGAGTTCTGCATTAGGTACGGCAGTGCTTATATTGCTTTCTAAAATCAACAGTTTGTAGACGTATAGTCGTGTTAATAACAAATGAGTTAACGGGAGCGTTTATACTGGGACGTTTAAGTTGTTGCTAGGCGACACGTTGGTTAAAACCACATGGTTATTGGTGGTAGGAAATCTATTTAAATGCATCATGGGGAAGCGCACATCTCAGCCTAACCCTGGAGCTGGGTCACCCTCCGCCTGGGTGTACGTGTCTGATGCAGAACTTAGTCTGCTCTATAACACATCACTCTGAACTGTAATTGGGTTTTCTGTAAAGCGGCTCTGAAACTGTGAGTATTGTGAAAAGCGCTATACAAATAAATGTGAATTGAACAAATTAACATTCTGCCATCATAATAATAACAACAACACGCAGACATCTCAAAAAGTAACTGAAGGAATTTATATTCATAAGTTCATGACACACATTAACATCACACAGAATATCATAATGAGACATTTTCCATCGTTTTCATGTTTAATGCGTTGAAAAAATTTGTGTATGATTATTAAAACTAGAGTCAAAAACTACCGACTTCGATACTAAAATGTTTAGATTGTGCTGCTTTGAGCGGAACCGTAAAGCCCTCTGATTGGCCGCTGTGTTCATGCGCTCAACAGATTTGTCTGAAGAAGAACATTTATTTTCTTTCACACTAACGAGTCACATGATCGGGTCACATGATCGGCTCACTGGTGTGTGTTTCCCAAAGCCAACTATAGAGTTCAGAGGAACTTGTCACTGTAGTTTGGGAAACACAGTCCTGTCCCGATCATGTCTGACGTCTTGGTGTAAAGTTGTCAAAAAGTACCAACTTCGATACTGAAATTTTACAATTGTGATCAGCGCTTCAAAAACATAAATATACATGAATGGGGCTCGTCAGGACCGGTCCCCTGACAGACCGCTTGTGCTTTCTAGCGCTCCCGTTTTATAAAACACTCTCTAACACCCCGTGCACTGGTCATCGTAGCCAATCACTGACATATCTGACGAGCGCGTGAACACAATGGCCAATCAGAGAGGTTTAAGAATCCGTTCAACAGCGTCACACTTGTTCAAATTTCAGAACTGACTTGGTACCACAGTCGGTAGTTTTTGCAACTCTTATCTTGGCGTGTTGGAATCCGCTGCTGATTATTAGTGGCAGTATGAAGTCGAGTTTACACAAGTGTAGAGAATCACTTTAACTAGCCACATCATCCACTAACACACACACACACACACAACACTGACGTCTCCCGCAGCAGATCCCACCGGACCGTGTCGGAGAAGCGTACTGTGATCCGGTGGCCGTCCGCTAGAACTGGCCAGCATGTCTGTCAGATCAGAAGCGTCTCGAGTATAAAAGCCTCTTGCTGTGATGTCGTCCACTCCTCCGCCTAGCAGTCGAGCGTCCGCTGCTGGTTCTCCTGCTGCAGGAAGTACTCGCAGAACAGCTCGCGCACTTCCTGTGCGTCGGGGTCGTCGCTAGCGGGAGACACCTCATCCGCGGGCTGTGGGCTCTCCTCGCTCCGCACCGCCTCCTCCCAGCGCGCGTCGAACGCGTCCCCGTGGAGCTCGCACACGTTGTGCAGGACGCAGCACGCCTCGATCATCGTGGGCACCACGTCCATGCGGCAGTCGTTACGCTTCAGCAGGCACTGCCAGCGCGCGCGGAGCCGCAGGAACGCTAGGTCCACCACGGCCCGTGCGCGCTCTAGCCGCCGGTTAAACGCGCGCTGCCCCGCCGTAAGCTCGAGCGACTCCGGGTGGCTCTTCATCAGCCAGCGCTTCAGCGGGAACCCGGCGTCGCCTAGCATCAGGTGTCCTAGCGGGCGGCCCATGAAGTCTAGCGGCGGGAGAAACCCGCGCTCGCAGCCGCGCGCCCACAGCGTCGAGTTCTGCAGGATCTCCGAGTGTTCGGTGCTGCCCGGGAACCCTGCGCAGACGTCCCAGAACTGGCCCAGAGCGTTGACGGCGCCCTGCGTGACGACCGATAGCCATCCGCGGCTGTTCCAGTAGTGCTGCGTGTCGCTGGACGGGGCGATGATGGGCACGTGGAGGCTACCGACCACGCCGACGCACCGCGGGAAACCCCAGCGCGTAGCAAACAGCCGAGCCGCGTCCTCCAGCTCCTGCTCGCTGGGAGAGCGCAGATACAGCGGGCGTAGCATTAGCACGATGGCGTGGCACACGTCGCGGACGCACTTGCACACGGTGGAGCGGCCCACGCCGAACAGGCTGCTAATAGTGCGGTACTCCACGTTAGACGCCAGACGCCACAGCGCTACGGCTACACGCTTCTCCAGCGGCAGCGCCGGGCGCAGGCGCGTGTCCTGGCGGGTTAGCCGCGGCTTTAGTTTCCCACACAGCAGGAAGAACGTCTCTTTCGTCATGCGGAACTTCTCCAGCCAATCGGACGGCTGGAACTCCCTCATCACCACACGCTCCCACCAATCCGTGCTCTCGATGTTGCTCCACACACGTGTGGGCCGCGCCGGCAGCTCCGCGGCGGGACGCGACGTCTGAGCGATCAGCATCTGTGAGAGGAGAACACACGTTACTGTTACTATACAGGACACATCGAGTCACAGTGACGAACCAGAACATCCGACTCAGTGACGAGCTGAAGCTGCACCGCAGAGCAGAGTCATTACTCCGGGTGATAGATGATGCATCGTCTGCGATAGCGACATCAGTGCTGTTTTATCAGTGCGATCTGACATTATCGAGTATATCCCTCACACACACACACACACACACACACACACACACACACACACACACACACACACACACACACACACACACACACACACACACACACACACACACACACAGTGTTGTAGATTAGACTAGTGCAAGTGTGCATTCAGCTTTTACTGCACTATTTAGTGTAATTTATCTAATTTAATATAGTTAATAAATATCACACGAAGGGTGCAGTTTTCTCCAAATATCAGCATGATAACAAATGTGATTACATTTTTGAAATTGACACAAATGATGCATGCATATATTTAGGTTTTAAAAATCAATTGAACTGCATTAGAAAAAATATTTCTATCACTGTGAATGAACAGAGTATGAAGAACATCAAGCGCTCCAAGAGTCTCTCGCTGTTTCTAACAGTTTCCTGATGATCAGGACTGTTCCCTCCGAGCCATTTCCCTCAGAGGCGAGGCTAGGCTAGGCTAGGCTAGGCTCCTCTTTAGCATTAGGAGAACACGTAACTGGAACCGGCTAGCACGTGCACGTCAGTGAACAGGTCCGCTTCCGGCGCAGAAATGGAGGTGCTACTGAGTTGCTGCTGTACGGCACTGGAACTCAAGTGGACGTCTGAAAATCTCTGTGAGAATTTTTTTTTTTTTTTATCTAATCAAATCTTGTTTTTCAGGCCCTAAGATCCTGAATTGATTCTCCAAATCCTCGATTCGATTACATTTTCGATTCTAAGGTCACAGTTCGATTCGATTCTCGGTTTTTACTTTTTTTTTTTTTAAAGCACAGGTTGCTATGCCATTTTTAGACCAGACTTTTATGCATAATATCTGACCTTTGTTCGCAATGTACCACACTACGTTGTCAAATTTAAAACATTTTTTAAGAACATAATATAACAATAACTTGTATCTTCAGTCAATTGGAAACTTAAGCAAAATAACCTGTGATCTAGTTTCTCTTTTGTAACTGCAGTCTTCCTCACAGAAGATGACATTCAAGTTCACAACTAGGGATGTTAACCGATGACCGTTTGACCGATGGTTGACCGTATCAACGTTAACCGATCAAAGTTTTCGGCAGTCGGTTAAAAAGAAAAAGAAAAAGTGATCTCTAATTTAGTCTATTACAGACAGTGGAGTGGACTAAACGCTACTACAGTTAGCATCTCATTCCAATATCTTTTTGTGTGAAGTGAACAAATCCCTCTCACTCAATCTTTCATAACTCGCCCGTTTGTACTTAATAAACCAATTAAAACATTCGGCGCGAGGTCACAGCGTTTGGGTTCGCGCGCTCACAAGGTTTGCAGAAAGTAAAGGCTACAGGCTAACACACTCGAGGTTAGAGCCAGGGCAGACGACGGGAGGAAGCGTGCAGAAAATAGTAGTGTGTGGGACCATTTCACCAAACAGAATGACACAGATGTAACGTAAGTTGCAACTTGTGTGATACAGCGCTTAAATATGAAAATACATTACAAATACATTTCAGTGGTAACAGATAAGGTGATGATCATCATCTTTCTTTATTATTGTTAGCACTACCTCAAACTAAAGCGGCGTCTCTTCGGTTCGGAGCTGTCATTTTCTGAAATGAGCCGCGGCAATGTTTCAAATGAGCTTCTAACGCTAGACAACGCCTTTATTTTCAACGCGATCACCTTGTACCCAAACCATTTCGAAACTAAGGAGCCATTTGTCCGCCGATTACATACAAGCTCCTCGGCGGCGCGTTTGCGGGACTCATGTTTCGCGCTGTTGGGGATTTAAAAAAAGTCACGTGAGTGGAAGGGCGGCGCCGTGTGGGTGTGTGTGTGTGTGTGTGTGTGTGTGTGTGTGTGAGAGCGGGAGGCAGAGCGGCGGAGAGATGCGACAGAGTTGTGAAATTGCAGGCGCGGCTCGAAATGGCTGTTATTTCAAATAGCGTAGCATATTTTAAACTAATCGGTTAACCGGTTTCAACCGGCTAATGAGGCTCGGTGGTCGGTCAAGAATTTTGTAGTTTTCGCCATCCCTATTCACAACAAAACAAATAAACAAACAAACAGTTTAACAGATAAATCTAAGCCACGCCTTTAAAATGCGAACACTCTATTCTCTGAGTGTACACACACACACACACACACACACACACACAGGCGGTGCCATTCGGCCATCTCGTCCGATGTGCGATACCTCGAGTTGTCATAGACGCGACGCGGCGCTTCTCGTCCGGTGTGCGATACCTCGAGTTGTCATAGACGCGACGCGGCGCTTCTCGTCCGGTGTGCGATACCTCGAGTTGTCATAGACGCGACGCGGCGCTTCTCGTCCGGTGTGTGCGATACCTCGAGTTGTCATAGACGCGACGCGGCGCTTCTCGTCCGGTGTGCGATACCTCGAGTTGTCATAGACGCGACGCGGCGCTTCTCGTCCGGTGTGCGATACCTCGAGTTGTCATAGACGCGACGCTTCTCGTCCGGTGTGCGATACCCCGAGTTGTCATAGACGCGACGCGGCGCTTCTCGTCCGGTGTGTGCGATACCCCGAGTTGTCATAGACACGACGCGGCGTTTCTCGTCTGGTGTGTGCGATACCCCGAGTTGTCATAGACGCGACGCGGCGCTTCTCGTCCGGTGTGCGATACCCCGAGTTGTCATAGACGCGACGTGGCGCTTCTCGTCCGGTGTGCGATACCTCGAGTTGTCATAGACGCGACGCTTCTCGTCCGGTGTGCGATACCCCGAGTTGTCATAGACACGACGCGGCGTTTCTCGTCTGGTGTGTGCGATACCCCGAGTTGTCATAGACGCGACGCGGTGCTTCTCGTCCGGTGTGCGATACCCCGAGTTGTCATAGACGCGACGTGGCGCTTCTCGTCCGGTGTGCGATACCTCGAGTTGTCATAGACGCGACGCTTCTCGTCCGGTGTGCGATACCCCGAGTTGTCATAGACGCGACGCGGCGCTTCTCGTCCGGTGTGTGCGATACCCCGAGTTGTCATAGACGCGGCGCGGCGCTTCTCGTCCGGTGTGCGATACCCCGAGTTGTCATAGACGCGACGCGGCGCTTCTCGTCCGGTGTGCGATACCTCGAGTTGTCATAGACGCGGCGCTTCTCGTCCGGTGTGCGATACCTCGAGTTGTCATAGACGCGGCGCTTCTCGTCCGGTGTGCGATACCCCGAGTTGTCATAGACGCGACGCTTCTCGTCCGGTGTGCGATACCTCGAGTTGTCATAGACGCGACGCTTCTCGTCCGGTGTGCGATACCTCGAGTTGTCATAGACGCAGCGCTTCTCGTCCGGTGTGCGATACCTCGAGTTGTCATAGACGCGACGCTTCTCGTCCGGTGTGCGATACCCCGAGTTGTCATAGACGCGACGCGGCGCTTCTCGTCCGGTGTGTGCGATACCTCGAGTTGTCATAGACACGACGCGGCGCTTCTCGTCCGGTGTGCGATACCTCGAGTTGTCATAGACACGACGCGGCGCTTCTCGTCCGGTGTGTGCGATACCTCGAGTTGTCATAGACGCGGCGCTTCTCGTCCGGTGTGCGATACCTCGAGTTGTCATAGACGCGACGCTTCTCGTCCGGTGTGCGATACCCCGAGTTGTCATAGACGCGACGCGGCGCTTCTCGTCCGGTGTGCGATACCTCGAGTTGTCATAGACACGACGCGGCGCTTCTCGTCCGGTGTGCGATACCTCGAGTTGTCATAGACACGACGCGGCGCTTCTCGTCCGGTGTGTGCGATACCTCGAGTTGTCATAGACGCGGCGCTTCTCGTCCGGTGTGCGATACCCCGAGTTGTCATAGACACGACGCGGCGCTTCTCGTCCGGTGTGCGATACCCCGAGTTGTCATAGACGCGGCGCTTCTCGTCCGGTGTGCGATACCCCGAGTTGTCATAGACGCGGCGCTTCTCGTCCGGTGTGCGATACCCCGAGTTGTCATAGACGCAGCGCTTCTCGTGTGCGGCCCCGCTTGACAAGCCGACCGAACGTGACATGGGGGCGTGGCAGCATCGACGATTCCATTTTTTAATTCGATGTTCAAGATTGTGACTTAATTTCGATCGATTTCGATTTAAAATCGTGACACCCTTAATGCATGAAAGGGTTCAAATGTGCATGAACAATTATTTCCATACTTCTCTCCCACCTTGTACTTGGTTTTTAAATTGTCCCACTTTTTTGAACAAGATAGCAAAGCTGCACGCATAGGATTATGGGGGATTTGGGACGCGAAGGAACACATGCATATTCCTGTGTACGGGACATCTCCTGCACGAAGGACTCAGTCCTGGGACTCCGAGGATCCTCGACACTGGAACAGTTCTTCCTCATCTTCATCATCATCTTCCTCCTCATCATCATCTTCCTCCTCATCTTCATCATCATCATCTTCCTCCTCATCATCATCTTCCTCCTCATCATCATCTTCCTCCTCGTCTTTATCTTCCTCATCTTCATCATCATCTTCCTCCTCATCTTCATCATCATCATCTTCCTCCTCATCTTCATCATCATCATCTTCCTCCTCATCATCATCTTCCTCCTCCTCATCATCATCTTCCTCCTCGTCTTTATCTTCCTCATCTTCATCATCATCTTCCTCCTCATCATCATCATCTTCCTCATCATCATCATCTTCCTCCTCATCATCATCATCTTCCTCCTCATCATCATCATCTTCCTCCTCATCATCATCATCTTCCTCCTCATCATCATCATCTTCCTCCTCATCATCATCATCTTCCTCCTCATCATCATCATCTTCCTCCTCATCATCATCATCTTCCTCCTCATCATCATCATCTTCCTCCTCATCATCATCATCTTCCTCCTCCTCCTCATCATCTTCCTCCTCATCATCATCATCTTCCTCCTCATCATCATCATCTTCCTCCTCCTCCTCATCATCTTCCTCCTCCTCATCATCTTCCTCCTCCTCATCATCTTCCTCCTCCTCATCATCTTCCTCCTCCTCATCATCTTCCTCCTCATCTTTATCTTCCTCATCTTCCTTATCATCATCTTCATCATCATGTTCCTCATCTTCATCATCTTTATCTTCCTCATCATCATCTTCATCATCATCATCTTTCTCATCTTCATCATCATCCTTTGTTTCCTGTCTGCCATTATTGGACAAACTGATTAATCCAGGTGTGCCTGACTATTGTTGTTGGTCACGCACACCTGGATTAATCAGTTTGTCCAATAATGGCAGACAGGAAACAAAGGAGCTGGCTGAAGTTCAGGAAGTAGTGCAGCTGTGCATAAAGCCCATTGTACTTTCTTTAAATAAATAATAAATATATTGCAAATCATAACAATATACCCAATATAGTTCAATTAAAGCCACACCGTGGACTTTGTGACCCAAAGAGTTGACGCATACGAGTTATTTTAAATGATTCCTCAGGCCAATATACAGCGCTTGACACTCAATGCTCCGAGCGGGAGCCTGTGTACGTTTGGAGAAGACGGGCCGTCGTTGGCCTGGTCATGTGACCTGGAGACCATGTCGCTTTACGGCCGTGCATTTATTAAGTGGATGTCTTCTAGACTTTTGCGACAGTGCTGCGGCGCTTGTGGCCTCTAGGGGCGCTAGATGTGAAAGTTCTGCGGTGTGGCTTTAAATACTCCTTGACAACACAAAGTATTGTTGTGTTTTTATATTTAGTGAAAATATCATCATATGATGCTGTTGTTTTACACCATTTTTAGGTGTTTATGACAGACATAAGTAATTCACTACAGAGAACTCCCTCTAGGTGGCGCTGTGGTGAGTTATTCACTGAAGATGATCATAATAACTCACCATGATCATCCCTAACTTTATTAACTGCAAATATGATGATAATAATAACTCACCATGATCATCCTCTTGTGTCTCTGGTGGAAATACTGCCTGCGCGCGACCCGCCGCTGAACCTCGTGCCTGCGCTGCGCATTCGCGCTGGTGACGTCACGCCGCCGCTTCATCAGCACGTAACTGAGCGCCAACATGAGCGCGCGCAACGCCTCGTCATCGGCCATGTTCGCGCCTTTATTCTCCTCAGAAGAGCAAACTCCACTGATATACTCGACGATCCGTCCAGTTACTCCGCGCACATGGTGTTAATCCACCGTTACTAGACCGGACTCTGCAACACACACACACACACTCCTCGCGCTGCTTCCGCTGCTGCTGTGTGACGTCACTCGACAGCGGTTCTTCCTCTTCTTCTACTCGTTTCTGGCGGTTCGCGCACATTCCGCGCATTAGCGCCACCTACAGTGAGCTTACACCCATAGATATCATATAATAAAGGCTAGATGTCTCGTCCGCACACGGCGGCCATCTTGCCACAGTCAGCTCGCTCACTCGTAACATTGTTTTAATGGTGCATGCACTTTTTAAATAACCATAACTTGCTCAATTTTCTACCGATATTCAAATGGGTTGGTTTGTTATAAACGTCAGAGATGTAGTTATGACACTGCGCACTTATGAATAATTATAATATTATATATTTCAACATGTTCAAGCATCCAGAATTATAGCCACGCTAATAACGTTTGTAAGAAACCAAACCGTTTGTAAATCCGTCAAGATTTCAGCGAGATTAGAGTATGTGTGTTCGTGCCGTTCGAGACTCCGCCGTAAGACATCTAGCTTTTATTATGTATATCTATGCTTACACCTCTCCCTCTCTCTCTCCCCCCCTCTCTCTCTCTCTCTCTCTCTCTCTCTCTCTCTCTCTCTCTCTCTCTCTCTCTCTCTCTCTCTCTCTCTCTCTCTCTCTCTCTCTCTCTCTCTCTCTCTCTCTCTCTCCCTCTCCCTCTCTCTCTGTCTCTCTCTCTGCTGTCCATCATTCACATTATTAAACTCAAGTGTCCTTTATTTATACAGCGCTTCTTACAGAGAGTTTCAAAGCCGCTTCACAGAGTAGCGGTCACAGTCCAGCTTAAGGAGGGTCAGTGATGGCTCAGATGTGTTGTAAAAAAAGTTATTCATTTAGTTCATATATGTATAGGCCTATATATAGCCGCTCAGTTCTCAAATAATGCTGTCAATGCAATTATTCCCCATGAATGATCAATATTGATCATCAGTTCTTCTGTCATCAGTGTATCGTGATCGTTTTTTCAGAACGGCAAGCAAAAATGTATAAACATTTAAATCTGCATTTTTAGTTAATGTTTTCAAGTTTAAATAATAAAATGATTAATTTAAGAATCAGTTTTAATTGAAACATAAATAGATATATTATGCAATTCATGGTTTAAAACAAAACTTAAGCGTTTCTAGTTTATTTTCTTTGTCCATGTGCAGCTGCTTTTACATTTCCCCACAAACACAGCATCTCTGCAGTTATTAGACGGTGTTGTTCTTGTGTTGTGGAGGGATGAGAAGACAAGCGTGTCCCGGATCTCCATGAAAACTGCAGTCTGGAGTTCAGGACTGGGAAACTGAGGGATTTATTCAGTTCTCACATTACAGAAATTTCAGTTCAAGCCTTGTTTTTTTCTATGAAATAAAATAGAATATGATTATCAATAAATCGTCTATAGGTGTGATTTGAATCATTGATAAATAACTGAGGGTAGTGTTGTGTGATTGCAGTGTTCTCAGTCGCTTGGGTCTCTCGATCCTCCTCCACATGTGTACAGCAGTGAGTGCAGTTCTCAGAACAGTTCGTAGCGAAACACCGTTACCTGGTAAAGCCAGCGCTCGCTCAGTCCTTCATCTCTCAGAAGTATATCTGGATGTAAACTACAGTTGTGTGATGACAGTTACTGTGTTGAAATGTAAAGATGTGCTTCTTCTGTATCTTCAAAAGTACAGATTTACACACTACTGTATGAGAGTTCTTGATTAAAAGAGACTGATAGGATTCACAGTTACACTTTTACTGGTCTGACAAAACAAAACAAAAAATATAAAAATGTTATTGTGATAAAAGAACAAGAAATAGGAGCACAAAGGCGACAATACAACATTAGAAAGTCAAACACAGGAAAGACCCTTAGCAGAACTTTGCTTTTGCACGCAGAACTGTATACACACACTGTATATGCGCACTGTATATATGCAGAACTGTACACACACTATATATGCAGAACTGTATACACACACTGTATATGCGCACTGTATATATGCAGAACTGTATACACACACTGTATATGCGCACTGTATATATGCAGAACTGTATACACACACTGTATATGCGCACTGTATATATGCAGAACTGTACACACACTGTATATATGCAGAACTGTATACACACACTGTATATGCGCACTGTATATATGCAGAACTGTACACACGCTGCATATATGCAGAACTGTATACACACTGTATATATGCAGAACTGTATACACACACTGTATATGCGCACTGTATATATGCAGAACTGTATACACACACTGTATATGCGCACTGTATATATGCAGAACTGTACACACACTGTATATATGCAGAACTGTATACACACACTGTATATGCGCACTGTATATATGCAGAACTGTACACACACTGTATATATGCAGAACTGTATACACACACTGTATATGCGCACTGTATATATGCAGAACTGTATACACACACTGTATATGCGCACTGTATATATGCAGAACTGTATACACACACTGTATATATGCAGAACTGTACACACACTGTATATGCGCACTGTATATATGCAGAACTGTATACACACTGTATATGCGCACTATATATATGCAGAACTGTACACACACTGTATATGCGCACTGTATATATGCAGAACTGTACACACACTGTATATACGCACTGTATATATGCAGAACTGTACACACACTGTATATATGCAGAACTGTACACACTGTATATATGCAGAACTGTACACACACTGTATATATGCAGAACTGTATACACACACTGTATATGCGCATTGTATATATGCAGAACTGTATACACACACTGTATATGCGCACTGTATATATGCAGAACTGTATACACACACTGTATATGCGCACTGTATATATGCAGAACTGTATACACACACTGTATATGCGCACTGTATATATGCAGAACTGTGCACACACACTGTATATATGCAGAACTGTACACACACACTGTATATATGCAGAACTGTACACACACACTGTATATATGCAGAACTGTACACACACTGTATATACGCAGAACTGTACACACACTGTATATATGCAGAACTGTCTACACACACTGTATATATGCAGAACTGTACACACACTGTGTATATGCAGAACTACACACACTGTATATATGCAGAACTGTACACACACTGTATATATGCAGAACTGTATACACACACTGTATATATGCAGAACTGTACACACACTGTATATATGCAGAAATGTACACACACTGTATATATGCAGAACTGTACACACACTGTATATATGCAGAACTGTACACACACTTTATATGCGCACTGTATATATGCAGAACTGTACACACACACTGTATATATGCAGAACTGTACACACACTGTATATACGCAGAACTGTACACACACTGTATATATGCAGAACTGTACACACACACTGTATATATGCAGAACTGTATACACACACTGTATATATGCAGAACTGTACACACACTGTATATATGCAGAACTGTCTACACACACTGTATATATGCAGAACTGTACACACACTGTGTATATGCAGAACTACACACACTGTATATATGCAGAACTGTACACACACTGTATATATGCAGAACTGTATACACACACTGTATATATGCAGAACTGTACACACACTGTATATATGCAGAAATGTACACACACTGTATATATGCAGAACTGTACACACACTGTATATATGCAGAACTGTACACACACTTTATATGCGCACTGTATATATGCAGAACTGTACACACACTGTATATGCGCACTGTAAAAATGCAGAACTGTACACACACTGTATATGTGCACTGTAAAAATGCAGAACTGTACACACACTGTATATATGCAGAACTGTACACACACTGTATATATGCAGAACTGTACACACACTGTATATATGCAGAACTGTATACACACACTGTATATGCGCACTGTATATATGCAGAACTGTATACATACACAGATGCTCGCCAACTGATGAACTTTGAGATCTTTCAGAGAACTGGTTTCTCATTGGTTGATCTCCATTCTCTTCATTAGTGAGTCAAGATTCACCTTCACAATTCATCAATGCATGGCATTTACAAGAAGTCTGATAGAAGTGTGTAGAAAATATGCTTGACAGTCTATGACAACTATCCACCATTTAGCATTTAATGACTCATACGATGAACTAATGACTGGATGTTTTGAGACTATTGCACAGAGAACTATTTTATTTAATACACTGAGCAACAGGGCATTAGCAGCTAATGTAGGAAACGTACTCGGTTACTAACGTAACCTCGGTTCTCTCTAGGAGAGGGAACGAGTACTGCGTCGAAAGACGCTACAGGAAAGATTTCTTTTTCGAGATTGAAGCCTAAAAATTAATCCTTAATTTTGTAAATTATGTAAAACGCTTTTCTGTAGCATACAACCTTAGGCGGAGCAAATCGCGCACCCATTGGCTGCTCCACCAGAAAAGCACAGCCTATGCGAGGCCAGTGACGCTTGACCAATGAGGACGCTCCGCGCCCTCTGCGTCACCTACCGCCGAAACGGGCGTATAAATACGAGCATAGCTGTCTTCCACTCTGATTTTCGTCACTAAAGCGACGCAGCGTGGGCACGCACGGCCTGAAACGCAGTACTCTAAGAATGTATAGGGAGAGGGGCTAGAATTAGCATCATCCCTTTATAATAGCGCCCCTAAGGGCATATTAACATATATATGTAAATAATATATATATATGAGGGGTGATAGCATGCTCATGGGACACATTGTCAGTGAGTGATGCTTAAAACATTGGAGTGACCTGGGCCGCAGCGCGGGGCAGGAACACCATACATAGTCTTCTAGACCGAGAGCAGTTTAGCCTGCAACGCAGGAACCTCTAGGTTATAGAACCTTATAAATGTAGACGGGGAGGCCCAGCCTGCCGCCATACAGATATCTTGCAACGAGATCCCGCTATACCAAGCCCACGAAGAGGCCATGCCTCTCGTAGAATGTGCTCTGATGCCCAGAGGGCATTCCAAACCTCTAGATGCGTAGGCCAGCGCAATGGCGTCCACTACCCATCGAGACAGACTCTGTTTCGTCGCGGCTCGCCCCTTAGAACGCCCACTGAACGAAACGAAGAGCTGCTCCGTCTGTCTAAAAACAGCGGAGCGGAACACATAAGCTCTTAATGCCCTGACCGGGCAAAGGGAGCTATTTCCGTCCTCAGAGGCCGGCAGAGCCGACAGGGAGATGACCTGAGCCCTGAACGGTGTGTTGAGGGACTTAGGTACGTACCCATGCTTCGGTTTTAACACGACTACAGAGTTGTAGGCCCGAACTCCATACAAGACGCTCTGACTGAGAGTGCTTGTAAATCCCCCACACGCTTCACTGAAGCAAGAGCCAAAAGAAACACGGTCTTGAAAGACAGGTGCTTCATGTCGGTACGCGCGTTTTCAGTCAGAACTGCAGTGGGCGCATGCGCAGTAGGCCCAACTGTAGTACCGCGGCTGAGGCCATGAGGCCTAGCATTTTCTGAAATCTCTTGAGCGGAACTATATGACCGCTGCGGAAGGATTTCGCCACTTGCAGGGTGTTTCGCCTGCGCTGTGATGACAGGCGTGCTGTCATAGACAGTGAGTTCAGATCCAGTCCTAAAAAGGAGATCCTTTGACTGGGAAACAGTGAACTTTTCTCCCAATTGACTCTCAGACCTAAGCACTCGAGGTGATTGAGTATTAGGGTCTTGTGGCGAGTGAGTTCTGAAGGTGATTGAGCCATAATCAGCCAATCGTCCAAATAATTCAGAATTCGAACGCCTTGGAGTCTCAGGGGTGCCAGCGCCGCGTCCATGCACACTGTAAATGTTCGAGGTGCTAGGGACAGGCCGAATGGCAGGACTGTGTACTGATATGCCCGGCCCTCGAAGGCGAATCTCAAAAATCGCCTGTGACGTGACGCAATTTGTATGTGAAAATACGCGTCTTTCAGATCTATTGCCATAAACCAGTCTCCTCGGCGAATCTGTGCGAGGATTTTTCCGGTCGTGAGCATTCTGAACTTTCGCTTTGTCAGCGCTTTGTTCAGATGCCTCAGATCTAAAATGGGTCTGAGACCCCCGTCTTTCTTCGGTACCAGGAAATATCTGCTGTACAGACCCCCTTCGCTCTGAGCTTGAGATAAAGGCTCTATGGCCCCTTTGCTCAATAGCTTCGCTATTTCGGCTCGAAGTAGATGTGCTACTTCTGCTTTTACCGTGGTTTCGACTCTCGCCGTGTAACTGGGAGGGCGTCGATAAAACTGTAGCGAATAGCCTCTTTTTATAGTCTCTAGCACCCATTCTGAGACCCCGGGAAGTCTTTCCCATGCATCTTGCACGCGTGACTAGGGGTTGAATGTAATCTGGGCCCTGGTCGCGAAATGGCGGCGACACTAGAGCAACCGTGTGCTGTAACATGGACGCTGTGGCGTCTGAGGCGGGGGGCATGCTTAACACAGTATGCATACCGCGCGCGCTCGACTCTCTGAGTTGAGAGAGAGCACGCGGGGCGAGCCCCGTAGGACTCGTTATGTTTGTGAATAAATGTGGGCGCGTGGTAGCGGGCACATTTATAACACCGGGGATACTGTGTTTGTGAACTGAGTGACCGTTCGTTGGTTTAGTTTTTACAGAAACCGCGGAGCGTGCAGTGTGCAGTGGTTGTGGGCACTGGACAGTGGGCACGGCACGCTCACTACATGTAAAGCACAATCGACATGAGTCGATTTTATGTGTGCAAACCCTGTGTTGTACGGGGCTGTGCTTGTGTGAATGAATGGGCACTGGGTGGGCATTGCAGTTACACACATTACACCATCGGCCTTGGCCGGAACACCAGAAATTAAACTCTTTTTTAGATTTATCTGGGTCGCCGTGAAAACGGCGTTTGTGTGCAGGCAAACGGGCTTTACGGCCGGTTTGTTGGCTGCTGAGTACACTGGTACAAACGTGGAACTTAGGGCTGTACAAGCGGGAATCTTTGGTGGAAGTCCGGCCGCAGCGGGACCCGAACACCGTCTTTTTCCTAGCAGGGCTAGGATGGCGCCGAGGCCTCGGGCTTGAGTGTGACCTTAGGCCGAGGACCACGCGGCGGGGGGCGGCGTCCGGCGGAGCGAAACCGTGGTCTCTCTCGAGCCTGTTGCTGCTGGGCTAGCGCGGCGGGCGCGGGGCGCTGCTGAGTTCGAACAGACGGCTGCTTAGGGCGGCCTGTTGCGGATCTGGAGCGCTTCGGCAGGAAATGTTTCATGGCTTGCGATGTCTTCTGTACCTCAGCGAATCGGTCCGCAAAGTCTTTGACGGACGATCCGAAGAGGCCAGTCGCTGAAACGGGAGCGTCGAGGAACACAGAGCGCTCTGACTCCGCCATTACAGAGAGCGTCAACCACAAATGTCTCTCGGAAACAGTTGCTGAGGCCATAATCCTACCGATGGCGTGTGCGGCGGATTTTGTAGCACGAAGAGCGAGGTCTGTGGCGCTACGCAAATCCGGCACGTTGATCGCGCCCGGGCCTTCCTCGTCTAGCTTGCGGAGGAGGTTGGCCTGGTGGATCTGAAGCACCGCCATGGTGTGCAGCGCCGATGCAGCTTGTCCGGCGGCGGAATACACGCGGCCGTTCAAAGCTGACGACGTGCGGCAAGCTTTAGATGGTAGGACTCCATTAGCCCGCCGTCCAGCAGAGGGTGGGCAAAGATGAGTCGCTACGGCCTCCTCGACCGGAGGGAGAGCATGGTAGCCTCGGTCTCGAGCACCGTCCACAACGGAGAATGCTGGCGAGGCAGAGGTACGTACCCTGGCTGAAAAAGGCGCCTTCCAGGATTTCGCTACCTCTTCATGAAGCTCAGGAAGAAACGGGGCGTATCTGGAGGGAGGCGAAGCGCGGTCTCCAGAGAGGAAGCAGCCATCCAGCCGGTTGAAAGCAGGCTCTTCGGGCGTCGACCAATCGAGGCCGAGGCTCGACACGGCCTGTGAGAGCAGACGCATCAGCTCTGCCTCGATGCTGATCTTCCCTCCTCGGCGTTCCGGAACAGCGGGGGAGGGGAGGTCCACGGAGCTCGCCCATCCCTCACTTCCCGAAGCGAGAAGCGAACAGCAGTCGTCATCCCCCTCAGATGCGGCTTGCTGATCGTCGTCCATGACGGATAAGGCGGCGGGCTGCGGCCGTTGTCCGTCGGTGAGCGATTCCAACGAAGCGGTGAGAGGAGCTAGCGGCGGCGGCGGCGAGCTCCTCGTGGAGGGAGGTTCCGGGACCCGCTGAGCGCGGCGCTTTTTACGGCGCGGCGCTACAGGGGGTGGAAGAGCAGCTTCCGTGAATGATGCAAGGCGAGTCCGCAGAGTCGCGATGGGCATCATGTCACAGTGATGGCAGCCGCCATCACCGAGAGCGATAGCTGCATGTTCCTCGCCCAAGCAGGAAACACACAACACGTGGTGGTCCCCGTCGATGAGCGCGGCTCGGCAGGAGCCGCAGGAATCACGAGGCATCTTTAAAAAGACACTCGTTGCTCTTTTTGTATGAGAAAAAATGTGTGACGCAGCGGCGAACACACACACAAAACACACACAAAGGATATTCCACGCCGGAGAAGTGCAGCAGGGAACGGCGGCTGAAGGCGGCGAAGACCAGCGGCTTCAGGTAAGGGCTCGTCCTGCTGAGGTGCTGTATCAGACGGCTGTGGCGGCTCGAATCCAGTCCTACGATGCGTGCAGCTTCGTGAAGAATAGAAAATCAGAGTGGAAGACAGCTATGCTCGTATTTATACGCCCGTTTCGGCGGGAGGTGACGCAGAGGGCGCAGAGCGTCCTCATTGGTCAAGCGTCACTGGCCTCGCATAGGCTGTGCTTTTCTGGCGGAGCAGCCAATGGGCGCGCGATTTGCTCTGCCTAAGGTTGTATGCTACAGAAAAGCGTTTTTCATAATTTACAAAATTTAGGCTTCAATCTCGAAAAAGAAATCTTTACCGTAGCGTCTTTCGACGCAGTACGAGAGAACTCTACGTAAGAGAACCGCAGACTATTGTACATAATCAATGGCATGAATATACCAAAGCAATCGCAACTTGTTCAAAATAATGAGAAACTGCTATTATGATGATGTGCACAAGTGATGATGTGGAGGTGGAACAGCCACATAGTTCTGAGAATTCATTTCCGATCTGAGAAATGCAGCAAAGCGACTGAGGAAAACTGTATAACCCATTCTGCTGCTCGTGCTCGTGTGATGATGAGGCGAGAGCTGTCCTGGAGAACTGACGGGTTTTCATTGGCTGATCATGTGACACGTCACGCCTGAGGATCCGCTCTTCTCATAAACACACACACGATCTCATTATTCCTCGTATCTATAAACACACACACACACGATCTCTTTCCTCGAATCTATAAACACACACACACACACGATCTCATTATTCCTCGACTCTATAAACACACACACACACACACACGATCTCTTTATTCCTCGACTCTATAAACACACACACACGCGCGCGCGCTCTCATTATTCGCTCGAGCCCGTGAGCATCACCTGTTGATCTGAGGAAGATGAAGGTGAGTAAGATCTGCATCAGAACCGACACCAGCACCTAACATCTGTAAAGCGCGTTCTGTTGTTAGACCGAGGCGTGTGTACGCGCTGTTATCATTAAATCGGTGTAAATTAATTTGTGTGTTTCATTGATTGGCTGCTCTGATGCTTCACTGAGTCCGAGTCGTGTCGTGTGCTGAGATTCGGAGTCACTTCGCTTCGCTTGAACTGATGCCACACACCAGACTCTGCGTCTCAGTTCGCCTAGTTATACTCCGCCCTAAAAGTATAGGCTACTCTTTTTGTGAAGAAAAAGTAAATACCTTTGAGTGTGTAGCAGAAGACCAGCTTTGGCACACACACACTCTCACGTCATACAATTGCGTCTTTACCGGTTGCTCTCTGTCGCTTAGTTACACGCACCTGTCACTTAAACTGACCTGTCAATCATCTTGTCACAGTTAAAATCCTCCACGTTTATTTTCTACTGTATCGGAGAGAAATGCAGAAACGCGTTGATCTGCAGCCGCAGTCTTTCATGCAGAGACTCTCAATATTAATGCATTTAAAAGTTAATGGCCAAACGGATCTTTATAAAGTCCACATTGTTGCAGATGAAATATAACACGGATAACATGAAATCAATAAAAAAAATGATCAGGTTAAACTTTGATTTGTCACTCAAACCTTTATCTAAATCTCTCACCATCTGTCGCGCATATCCGCCATGTTTTGTAGTTTTTAACACTTTTTACTCGTGTTTGTAGTTCCTCCTCCAAAGCGCAATGGGTTGTGGGTAATATTAGCCGTTATAGTGAGCACGGATCCACACAACACTCTGGTTTTGAACACACTTATTTCAATCTCACAGACTGTTTAGGATGATAGTGAACATTGAGACGCAGGGCCGGACTCTGATTCGGACTCTGATTCGGACTCTGATTCTGATTCGGACTCTGATTCGGACTCTGATTCGGACTCGGGTTCGGACTCGGGTTCGGACTCGGGTTCGGACTCGGGTTCGGACTCGGGTTAGGGTTAGAGTTCGGACTCTGACTCTGATTCTGATTCTGATTCGGACTCTGATTCGGACTCGGGTTCGGACTCGGGTTCAGACTCGGGTTCAGACTCTGATTTGGACTCTGATTCGGACTCGGGTTCAGACTCGGGTTCAGACTCGGGTTCAGACTCGGGTTCAGACTCAGGTTCAGACTCAGGTTCAGACTCTGATTCGGACTCGTGTTCGGACTCTGATTCGGACTCGGGTTCGTACTCTGATTCGAACTCGGGTTAGGACTCGGGTTCGGACTCGGGTTCAGACTTGGGTTCAGACTCGGGTTCAGACTCTGATTTGGCTCGGGTTCGGACTCGGGTTCGGACTCGGGTTCAGACTCGGGTTCAGACTCTGATTTGGACTCTGATTGATTCGGGTTCAGACTCGGGTTCAGACTCGGGTTCAGACTCGGGTTCAGACTCGGGTTCAGACTCGGATTTGGACTCTGATTGATTCGGGTTCGGACTCGGGTTCAGACTCTGATTCGGACTCTGATTCGGACTCGGGTTCAGACTCTGATTCGGACTCTGATTCGGACTCGGGTTCGGACTCGGGTTCAGACTCTGATTCGGACTCTGATTGATTCGGACTCGGGTTCGGACTCTGATTCGGACTCGGGTTCGGACTCGGGTTCAGACTCAAGTTCAGACTCTGATTCGGACTCTGATTGATTCGGACTCTGATTCGGACTCGGGTTCGGACTCGGGTTCAGACTCTGATTCAGACTCAGGTTCAGACTCTGATTCGGTCTCTGATTCGGACTCGGGTTCGGACTCGGGTTCAGACTCGGGTTCAGACTCAGGTTCAGACTCTGATTCGGACTCTGATTCGGACTCGGGTTCGGACTCGGGTTCAGACTCGGGTTCAGACTCGGGTTCAGACTCGGGTTCAGACTCGGGTTCAGACTCGGGTTCAGACTCTGATTCGGACTCTGATTCGGACTCGGGTTCGGACTCTGACTCTGATTCGGACTCTGATTCGGACTCTGATTCGGACTCTGATTCGGATTCGGACTCGGGTTCGTACTCGGGTTCAGACTTAGGTTCAGACTCTGATTCGGACTCTGATTCGGACTCTGATTCGGACTCTGATTCGGACTCGGGTTCAGACTCAGGTTCAGACTCTGATTCGGACTCTGATTCGGACTCGTGTTCGGACTCTGACTCTGATTCGGACTCTGATTCGGACTCTGATTCGGACTCGGTTCGGACTCGGGTTCAGACTTAGGTTCGGACTCGGGTTCAGACTCGGGTTCAGACTCTGATTTGGCTCGGGTTCAGACTCGGGTTCAGACTTAGGTTCGGACTCGGGTTCAGACTCGGGTTCAGACTCGGGTTCAGACTCTGATTTGGACTCTGATTGATTCGGACTCGGGTTCGGACTCGGGTTCAGACTCGGGTTCAGACTCGGGTTCAGACTCGGGTTCAGACTCGGGTTCGGACTCTGATTCGGACTCTGATTGATTCGGACTCGGGTTCGGACTCGGGTTCGGACTCTGATTCGGACTCTGATTGATTCGGACTCGGGTTTCGGACTCAGGTTCAGACTCTGATTCGGACTCTGATTCGGACTCTGATTCGGACTCGGGTTCGGACTCGGGTTCGGACTCGGGTTCGGACTCGGGTTCGGACTCGGGTTTGGACTCGGGTTTGGACTCGGGTTCGGACTCGGGTTCGGACTCGGGTTCAGACTCTGATTCGGACTCGGGTTCAGACTCTGATTGATTCGGACTCGGGTTCAGACTCTGATTGATTCGGACTCGGGTTCAGACTCGGGTTCAGACTCGGGTTCAGACTCGGGTTCAGACTCGGGTTCAGACTCTGATTTGGACTCTGATTCGGTCTCTGATTCGGTCTCTGATTGATTCGGACTCGGGTTCGGACTCAGACTCGGACTCAACAGGTGCGTGTGCTTCTTCAGGGACGAGCGCGGCAGGTCGGCGTGAGCGCGCAGCTGCGGTGAGGTTGACTAACAGCTATAGAGATGATCATGGTATCATAAAAAGGCAAGGCCTATAAATACAATTCAACAAGCTTTTTTGTTTCAAAAACATTTCTCATTATTTTACTTCCATAATGTTCTTCTCTCCTGTGTGTGATCGCTGATGTTCTTCTCTCCTGTGTCAGAGCTGGAGCAGTGGAACGGTCCTGTACTGCTGTGTGGAAGACTAGTGATTTTGTTGTGAAACTGAACAAAAGAGCAACAACAAGTCCCAGTCTGCCTCTCGGCACAGGACACATCACCGCACCTGAACACCTGACGCTCCATCTCACCTGAACACCTGATGCTCCATCACACCTGAACACCTGATGCTCCATCACACCTGAACACCTGACGCTCCACCGCACCTGACGCGCCACCGCACCATCACACCTGAACACACCTGAACACCTGACGCGCCACCGCACCTGACGCGCCACCTCGCCTGAACACCTAATTTTCCATCACACCTGAACACCTGATGCTCCATCACACCTGAACACCTGATGCTCCATCACACCTGAACACCTGATGCTCCATCACACCTGAACACCTGACGCTCCATCTCACCTGAACACCTGATGCTCCATCACACCTGAACACCTGACGCTCCACCGCACCTGACGCGCCACCGCTCCATCACACCTGAACACACCTGAACACACCTGAACACCTAACGCTCCATCACACCTGAACACACCTGAACACCTAACGCTCCATCACACCTGACGCGCCACCGCACCTGAACACCTAACGCTCCATCACACCTGACGCGCCACCGCACCTGATGCGCCACCGCACCATCACACCTGAACACCTGACGCTCCATCACACCTGAACACCTGACGCTCCATCACACCTGACGCGCCACCGCTCCATCACACCTGAACACCTGACGCTCCATCACACCTGAACACCTGACGCTCCATCACACCTGAACACCTGACGCTCCATCACACCTGACGCGCCACCGCTCCATCACACCTGAACACCTGACGCTCCACCGCACCTGACGCGCCACCGCACCTGAACACCTAACGCTCCATCACACCTGAACACACCTGAACACCTGACGCTCCATCACACCTGACGCGCCACTGCACCTGAACACCTAACGCTCCACCGCACCTGACGCGCCACCGCACCATCACACCTGAACACACCTGAACACCTGACGCTCCATCACACCTGACGCTCCATCACACCTGACGCTCCATCACACCTGACGCTCCATCACACCTGGCACTCCACCGCACCTGACGCGCCACCTCACCTGAACACCTGACGCTCCACCGCACCTGAACACCTAACGCTCCATCACACCTGACGCGCCACCGCACCTGACGCGCCACCTCACCTGAACACCTGGCGCTCCACCGCACCTGACGCGCCACCTCACCTGAACACCTGACGTTCCACCGCACCTGACGCGCTACCGCACCATCACACCTGAACACACCTGAACACCTGACGCTCCATCACACCTGACGCGCCACCGCGCCACCGCACCTGAACACCTGATGCTCCATCACACCTGACGCGCCACCGCACCTGAACACCTAACGCTCCATCACACCTGATGCGCCACCGCACCATCACACCTGAACACACCTGAACACCTGATGCTCCATCGCACCTGAACACCTGACGCGCCACCGCACCTGACGCACCATCACACCTGAACACCTGATGCTCCATCACACCTGAACACCTGACGCTCCATCTCACCTGAACACCTGATGCTCCATCACACCTGAATACCTGATGCTCCATCACACCTGAACACCTGATGCTCCATCACACCTGAACACCTGATGCTCCATCACACCTGAACACCTGATGCTCCATCACACCTGAACACCTGATGCTCCATCACACCTGAACACCTGATGCTCCATCACACCTGAACACCTGACGCGCCATCACACCTGAACACACCTGAACACTTGATGCTCCATCACACCTGAACACACCTGAACACTTGATGCTCCATCACACCTGAACACACCTGAACACTTGATGCTCCATCACACCTGAACACACCTGAACACTTGATGCTCCATCACACCTGAACACACCTGAACACTTGATGCTCCATCACACCTGAACACACCTGAACACTTGATGCTCCACCGCACCTGACGCGCCACCTCACCTGAACACCTAACGCTCCATCACACCTGATGCGCCACCGCACCATCACACTTGAACACACCTGAACACCTGACGCTCCATCACACCTGACGCGCCACCGCACCTGACGCGCCACCGCACCATCACACCTGAACACACCTGAACACCTGATGCTCCATGGTACCTGAACACCTGACGCGCCACCGCACCTGACGCGCCACCGCACCTGACGCACCATCACACCTGAACACTTGATGCTCCATCACACCTGAACACACCTGAACACTTGATGCTCCATCACACCTGAACACACCTGAACACTTGATGCTCCATCACACCTGACACGCCACCGCACCTGACGCGCCACCGCACCATCACACCTGAACACACCTGAACACCTGATGCTCCATCGCACCTGAACACCTGACGCGCCACCGCACCTGAACACCTGACGCGCCATCACACCTGAACACTTGATGCTCCATCACACCTGACGCGCCACCGCACCTGACGCGCCATCACACCTGAACACTTGATGCTCCTTCACACCTGACGCGCCACCGCACCTGACGCACCATCACACCTGAACACTTGATGCTCCTTCACACCTGAACACACCTGAACACTTGATGCTCCTTCACACCTGAACACACCTGAACACTTGATGCTCCATCACACCTGAACACTTGATGCTCCTTCACACCTGAACACACCTGAACACTTGATGCTCCATCACACCTGACGCGCCACCGCACCTGACGCACCATCACACCTGAACACTTGATGCTCCTTCACACCTGAACACACCTGAACACTTGATGCTCCATCACACCTGAACACCTGACGCGCCACCGCACCTGAACACCTGACGCGCCACCGCACCTGAACACCTGACGCGTCATCACACCTGACGCGCAATCACACCTGAACACTTGATGCTCCATCACACCTGACGCGCCACCTCACCTGACGCGCCATCACACCTGAACACACCTGAACACTTGATGCTCCATCACACCTGACGCGCCACCACACCTGACGCGCCATCACACCTGAACACACCTGAACACTTGATGCTCCATCACACCTGAACACTTGATGCTCCATCACACCTGAACACTTGATGCTCCATCACACCTGAACACACCTGAACACTTGATGCTCCATCACACCTGAACACTTGATGCTCCATCACACCTGAACACTTGATGCTCCATCACACCTGAACACTTGATGCTCCATCACACCTGAACACTTGATGCTCCATCACACCTGAACACACCTGAACACTTGATGCTCCATCACACCTGAACACACCTGAACACTTGATGCTCCATCACACCTGACACGCCACCGCACCTGACGCGCCACCGCACCATCACACCTGAACACACCTGAACACCTGATGCTCCATCGCACCTGAACACCTGACGCGCCACCGCACCTGAACACCTGACGCGCCACCGCACCTGAACACCTGACGCGCCATCACACCTGAACACTTGATGCTCCATCACACCTGACGCGCCACCGCACCTGACGCGCCATCACACCTGAACACACCTGAACACTTGATGCTCCTTCACACCTGAACACTTGATGCTCCATCACACCTGAACACCTGACGCGCCACCGCACCTGAACACATGACGCGCCACCGCACCTGAACACCTGACGCGCCATCACACCTGACGCGCCATCACACCTGAACACTTGATGCTCCATCACACCTGATGCGCCACCGCACCTGACGCGCCATCACACCTGAACACACCTGAACACTTGATGCTCCATCACACCTTACGCGCCACCACACCTGACGCGCCATCACACCTGAACACACCTGAACACTTGATGCTCCATCACACCTGAACACCTGACGCGCCACCGCACCTGAACACCTGACGCGCCACCGCACCTGAACACCTGACGCGCCATCACACCTGACGCGCCATCACACCTGAACACTTGATGCTCCATCACACCTGACGCGCCACCGCACCTGACGCGCCATCACACCTGAACACACCTGAACACTTGATGCTCCATCACACCTGACGCGCCACCGCACCTGACGCACCTTCACACCTGAACACACCTGAACACTTGATGCTCCTTCACACCTGAACACCTGACGCGCCACCGCACCTGAACACCTGACGCGCCACCGCACCTGAACACCTGACGCGCCATCACACCTGACGCGCCATCACACCTGAACACACCTGAACACTTGATGCTCCATCACACCTGACGCGCCACCGCACCTGACGCGCCCTCACACCTGAACACACCTGAACACTTGATGCTCCATCACACCTTACGCGCCACCACACCTGACGCGCCATCACACCTGAACACACCTGAACACTTGATGCTCCATCACACCTGAACACTTGATGCTCCATCACACCTGAACACACCTGAACACTTGATGCTCCATCACACCTGAACACACCTGAACACTTGATGCTCCATCGCACATGAACACACCTGAACACTTGATGCGCCATCACACCTGAACACACCTGAACACTTGATGCTCCATCACACCTGACACGCCACCGCACCTGACGCGCCCTCACACCTGAACACACCTGAACACTTGATGCTCCATCACACCTTACGCGCCACCACACCTGACGCGCCATCACACCTGAACACACCTGAACACTTGATGCTCCATCACACCTGAACACTTGATGCTCCATCACACCTGAACACACCTGAACACTTGATGCTCCATCACACCTGAACACACCTGAACACTTGATGCTCCATCACACCTGACACGCCACCGCACCTGACGCGCCACTGCACCATCACACCTGAACACACCTGAACACCTGATGCTCCATCGCACATGAACACCTGACGCGCCACCGCACCTGAACACCTGACGCGCCACCGCACCTGAACACCTGACGCGCCACCGCACCTGACGCGCCATCACACCTGAACACTTGATGCTCCTTCACACCTGAACACACCTGAACACTTGATGCTCCATCACACCTGAACACCTGACGCGCCACCGCACCTGAACACCTGACGCGCCACCGCACCTGAACACCTGACGCGTCATCACACCTGACGTGCAATCACACCTGAACACTTGATGCTCCATCACACCGGACGCGCCACCGCACCTGACGCGCCATCACACCTGAACACACCTGAACACTTGATGCTCCATCACACCTGAACACACCTGAACACTTGATGCTCCATCACACCTGACACGCCACCGCACCTGACGCGCCATCACACCTGAACACACCTGAACACTTGATGCTCCATCACACCTGAACACACCTGAACACTTGATGCTCCATCACACCTGACGCGCCACCACACCTGACGTGCCATCACACCTGAACACACCTGAACACTTGATGCTCCATCACACCTGAACACTTGATGCTCCATCACACCTGACGCGCCACCGCACCTGACGCACCATCAAACCTGAACACTTGATGCTCCTTCACACCTGAACACACCTGAACACTTGATGCTTCATCACACCTGACGCACCATCACACCTGAACACACCTGAACACTTGACGCACCATCACACCTGAACACTTGATGCTCCATCACACTTGATGCTCCATCACACCTGATGCACCATCACACCTGAACACACCTGAACACTTGATGCTCCATCACACCTGAACACACCTGAACACTTGATGCTCCATCACACCTGACGCGCCACCGCACCTGACGCACCATCACACCTGAACACTTGATGCTCCATCACACCTGAACACACCTGAACACTTGATGCTCCATCACACCTGATGCGCCACCGCACCTGACGCGCCATCACACCTGAACACACCTGAACACTTGATGCTCCATCACACCTGAACACACCTGAACACTTGATGCTCCATCACACCTGACGCACCACCGCACCTGACGCGCCATCACACCTGAACACACCTGAACACTTGATGCTCCATCACACCTTACGCGCCACCACACCTGACGCGCCATCACACCTGAACACACCTGAACACTTGATGCTCCATCACACCTGAACACTTGATGCTCCATCACACCTGAACACACCTGAACACTTGATGCTCCATCACACCTGAACACACCTGAACACTTGATGCTCCATCACACCTGAACACCTGACGCGCCACCGCACCTGATGCGCCACCGCACCATCACACCTGAACACACCTGAACACCTGATGCTCCATCGCACCTGAACACCTGACGCGCCACCGCACCTGAACACCTGACGCGCCACCGCACCTGAACACTTGACGCGCCATCACACCTGAACACTTGATGCTCCATCACACCTGACGCGCCACCGCACCTGACGCGCCATCACACCTGAACACACCTGAACACTTGATGCTCCTTCACACCTGAACACACCTGAACACTTGATGCTCCATCACACCTGAACACCTGACGCGCCACCGCACCTGAACACCTGACGCGCCATCACACCTGACGCGCCATCACACCTGAACACGTGATGCTCCATCACACCTGACGCGCCACCGCACCTGACACGCCATCACACCTGAACACACCTGAACACTTGATGCTCCATCACACCTGAACACACCTGAACACTTGATGCTCCATCACACCTGACGCGCCACCGCACCTGACACGCCATCACACCTGAACACACCTGAACACTTGATGCTCCATCACACCTGAACACACCTGAACACTTGATGCTCCATCACACCTGACGCGCCACCACACCTGACGTGCCACCACACCTGACGTGCCATCACACCTGAACACACCTGAACACTTGATGCTCCATCACACCTGAACACTTGATGCTCCATCACACCTGACGCGCCACCGCACCTGACGCACCATCAAACCTGAACACTTGATGCTCCTTCACACCTGAACACACCTGAACACTTGATGCTTCACCACACCTGACGCGCCACCACACCTGACGCGCCACCGCACCTGACGCGCCACCACACCTGACGCGCCACCACACCTGACGCGCCACCGCACCTGACGCGCCACCGCACCTGACGCGCCACCACACCTGATGCGCCACCGCACCTGACGCGCCACCGCACCTGAACACACCTGAACACTTGATGCTCCATCACACCTGACGCACCATCACACCTGAACACACCTGAACACTTGACGCACCATCACACCTGAACACACCTGAACACTTGATGCTCCATCACACCTGATGCACCATCACACCTGAACACACCTGAACACTTGATGCTCCATCACACCTGATGCACCATCACACCTGAACACCTGACGCGCCACCGCACCTGACGCACCATCACACCTGAACACTTGATGCTCCATCACACCTGAACACTTGATGCTCCTTCACACCTGATGCAACATCACACCTGAACACACCTGAACACTTGATGCTCCATCACACCTTAACACCTGATGCGCCACCGCACCTGACGCACCATCACACCTGAACACTTGATGCTCCATCACACCTGAACACACCTGAACACTTGATGCTCCATCACACCTGAACACTTGATGCTCCATCACACCTGAACACACCTGAACACTTGATGCTCCTTCACACCTGAACACACCTGAACACTTGATGCTCCATCACACCTGACGCGCCACCACACCTGAACACCTGAACACACCTGAACACCTGAACACCTGAACACACCTGAACACTTGATGCTCCATCACACCTGATGCGCCACCGCACCTGACACACCATCACACCTGAACACCTGACGTGACACTGCACCTGATGCACCATCACACCTGACGCACTTAATTTATACAGCGCTTTTAAACAATATAGATTGTTTCAAAGCAGTTTTACAGTGATAGGAGATTACAGTAACAGTGTTTAGGCTTTACAGCAGTTCTAGAATAAAGTTATTGTCCAAATAAAGTTAGATTTGATTGATTCACTTCTGATCATTGATCATTAGTGATTAACTTAGGGGCCGCTAACACGACACCATTCTAACAGTAATCCCTTAATGCGATCCGGCCGCTCATCCGCACAGAACAGTGCCTGGCGTCTCGAGAACGCAAACCATGAAATAAGTTGAAGAATGTATAATACAGAATTTTTTATCGCTTCCGCATAATGTCGGAATTATCCCGACAACGTTTGATCTCTACAGAGCTAAAAAACACACACCTGATGCACCATATACATCTTATTTGAATGAGACTCTTTTAGATATTGATTTGAAATTGTTTCTGTGAGTTAACTTAATATCCAGGTATATTATTGATCTGATTCTAACTGCACTGGAGCTGAATTAAGCGGATGATGACATCACTGCTTTATAGTTTTGAACTCTTCCATAATTAATTGACTTTACAAATACAGTTATTGAACTCAACTGAATAAACACTGACTGAACTGATCTCAACTGAATAATGACTGTTTACTATTGTCTTAATTGAACTGCTTTACAGCTGAATCTAATTCTGTTTAAACGGGAAAATAACTGTTTGCATCTTTCTGTTTGTTTTCTATTTATAAAGCTGTCATGAAACCATCTGTACTGTATAAAGTGCTGTAGAAATAAAGCTGACTGACTTTTGTGTTTGTGTTGTGAATCATCATTAAAGGCTTCATTGTGAGTACAATAAAGCAGCATCATGAAAACATCTCTGATTCATGACTTTAACATGAAAACATGAGTCACTTAACACAGTTGTACAATCTTTTTAATGAATTAAATAAAAGAATAGTAAATAACACATTAAAATATGTTTAGTCTTTTACATTTACCCGGTCTCAAACCACAACAAACTCGGAACAAATCAAGGGAGCACATTATTCAGGTGTGTGTATTCCAAACATTTCTGTCTCTATAACACAACATTTTTTTAAATGTCGTTTAGCATAGGAACCCAGTGACTTCATATGCCAGACGAGTTGTTCATACATTCCGTTTACATCAGCTGACTGAGTTTCACCAAATGAATGATAGGGAATGTAGTCCCGCGAGTCGCAACGACACAAGCTGATACGAGCGTGCGCGTGTTTATAGACTACATTTCCCAAAAGTCTTTGCGCGACAAGCCTTCCGGTCGACGTAATGGCGCTCTCAACGGATGCCAAGTGTAGTTGTAGTTCTTTGCGCGGCTCATGCTGTGCTCTAACAGCGCATACGGACTACGATACCCAGCATTCCAAGCGGCAGTGGTAAACAGAGCTGTCAAACAACATCATCGACGCCATTTCGACAACAGCCTTAAAATGGCAGCAAAATACAGAGCGATGATCGCTCCTCACTAAATAAGAAGCGACGCGATCGCGAATTCAAACGCGCTTTAACGGACTTTCGCGTCGAGAAGATGGAGATCAGCACGGCGGTGTTTAACGCGGCGAGAGACGGAAAACTGAAGCTCATCCAGAAGTTGCTGAGCAACAAGAGCGCGGAGGAGCTGGAGGCTCTGGCGGAGGAGAAGACGCAGGGCGGCACGCCACTGCTCATCGCGGCGCGCTACGGGCACCTGGAGGTGGTGGAGTACCTGCTGGAGCACTGCAGGGTCGGCGTGGAGATCGGGGGATCCGTTAACTTCGACGGCGAGACGATCGAGGGCGCTCCGCCGCTGTGGGCCGCCTCGGCCGCCGGGCACCTGCCGGTGGTGAAGTCTTTACTGGGTCACGGGGCCTCCGTCAACAACACCACCCTCACCAACTCCACCCCGCTGCGGGCCGCCTGCTTCGACGGGCACCTGGAGATCGTGCGCTACCTGGTGGAGCACCACGCCGACATGGAGGTGGCGAACCGGCACGGGCACACCTGCCTGATGATCTCCTGCTACAAGGGCCATCGAGACATCGCTAAGTTCCTCCTGGAGCGCGGAGCCGACGTCAACCGCAAGAGCGTGAAGGGCAACACGGCTCTGCACGACTGCGCCGAGTCCGGGAGCCTGGAGATAATGAAGATGCTCCTGAAGTGCGAGGCGCGCATGGAGCGGGACGGCTACGGGATGACTCCGCTGCTCGCCGCTAGCGTCACCGGACACACCAACATCGTGGAGTATCTGGTGCACCAGCCACGGCCAAGCAGGGAGGAGCGCGTCGATGCGCTGGAGCTCCTCGGAGCCACGTTCGTGGACAAGAAGCGCGATCTGCTGGGCGCGATGCGCTACTGGCGGAGAGCGATGGAGCTGCGGACGGCAGGCGAGAAGGCGGGCGGCTACTTGGCGAAACCGGCTCCAGGGCCGCCGGTGCCGGCGTACGAGTGTGCGCGCGAGGTTAGCACGGCGGATGAGCTGGAGGCGCTAATCACCGATCCAGATGAGATGCGCATGCAAGCCCTGCTAATCCGCGAGCGCATCCTCGGGCCGTCGCACCCGGACACCTCCTACTACATCCGCTACCGCGGCGCTGTCTACGCCGACTCGGGGAACTTCCAGCGCTGCATTAGCCTGTGGAAGTACGCGTTAGACATGCAGCAGAGCAACCTGGACCCGCTTAGCCCGATGACAGCTAGCAGCTTCCTCTCGTTCGCCGAGCTCTTCTCCTTCGTGCTGCAGGACCGCGCTAAAGGCACACTGTGCACCCGCGTCACCTTCCAGGACCTGATGGGCGTGCTAGGGAAGAGCGTGCGCGAGGTGGAGCGCGCCGTAGCTCAGCGTGACAGTCCGCCGGAGGCGCCGCAGTTCACCAAAGCGCTGTCCATCATCCTACACCTGCTGTTCCTTTTGGAGAAGCTGGACTGTGCGCCGGAGCAGGAGCACCTCAAGCGGCAGACCGTGTACCGGCTGCTAAAGCTAAACCCGCGCGCGCGGAGTGGCTACACGCCGCTGCACATGTCCGTGGACAAGGACACCACGTCAGTAGGGCGCTACCCGGTCGGCCGCTTCCCGTCGCTAGCCGTTGCTAGCCTGCTACTAGAGTGTGGGGCGGATGTTGACTCGCGCGACTGCGAGAACAACACGCCGCTACACGTATCCGCTGCTAACGGCTGCCCCGAGATCATGGCGGCGCTAATCCGAGCCGGTGCTCACTTCGACGCCACCAACGCGCAGCACAAGACGGCGTACGAGCTGCTGGACGAGCAGAGCAGCGGACGACATGCACTACACCCACTAAGCTACGTCACGCTACAGTGCCTAGCCGCGCGAGCCATCGAGAAACACAGACTTCCCTACAAAGGGCTAATCTCAGAGGAGATGGAGGCGTTCATCGAGCTGCACTGACACACACACACACACACGATCCATGCAATAATCCCGGAGTTAGCGCTGGGACGAGCCGCGGACACCAGCCCTGGTCTCTGATTGGTTGCTATTCTTTGATTGACAGGGCTTAATGGGTCCGATGCAAATCTAAATGCAAAAGCAAAACGTTTTCTATCAGACTCCATTAATGTCATGACGTGTTCCTCTTCCCGTCGGTGATCCTGATCCTGGAGGACTCGTGCCAAAACTAGCCTTACATCATCATCTTTTCTAACGTGTGATTTTACTGTTTTATTGGACGACTGGCGGTTTCTGTCGTCTGGGGAGACACTGTAATATATGTAACTGCACTTTATCCCTCAGCTGTCTGTGAACTGCTGGCGTTACGTTGATATCTATGCAGTGTGTGAGCGCGGCGGGGCGGGGGGCGGGGGGCGGGGTCGGGGGGCGGGGTCGGGGGGCGGGGTTTGTGGAAACGCTTCATATGCAGCGTAGTCTTATTGCCTTGAGTTTATCTCTTCTCGTGAGATTGGGAATGAGTTTATCTCTTCTCGTGAGATTGGGAATGAGTTTATCTCTTCTCGTGAGATTGGGAATGAGTTTATCTCTTCTCGTGAGATTGGGAATGAGTTTATCTCTTCTCGTGAGATTGGGAATGGCGGTTTCTGTGTCGTTGTAAATGAAAGCACTTTGAAGATGTTTAACACTCTGTTTAAACCCAGAGACTTCATAATCTGCAACTGGTTTGGTTAATTTAAGACTAAAGGTATTGGCGATGCCTGAATAAACTCAAGTGTCCCATCAAGCGCTTCCTGTTGCCAGTCTCATATTTTAATATCCTGCGGTGTTTATGCATATCTCATGTCTGGTGGTCTTCATGTTACGCTGGTTATGGTTATTCTACAGTTAACGGGGCAAAAGCTTTCCATCAGACTCCATTAATAACATGATCATGAGTTTCAAGTTCACTAAACCAAAAGCTGTCAAGAAAATAACATTTAAATAGAGTTATGGTGTTATTAATTACTACAATAGAGTTATGGTGTTATTAATTACTACAATAGAGTTATGGTGTTATTAATTACTAGAGTATAGTTATGGTCTTATTAATTACTACAGTATAGTTATGGTCTTATTAATTACTACAGTAGAGTTATGGTCTTATTAATTCCTACAGTCGTCACCGTTTGCAGTGGTGTACGGTCACCCCAGCTCTGTGGGACGGACGGGTTTTGTTCAACATTCGTAACTCATGAAAGATCCGCTTCCAATGTTGACGACTATTTTTAATTAGCTTCGTTTTTTTAGTTTTTGTGTAAATTTAAGTTACATTTTTAGTAATTTTGTGCTTTTGTCATTTTATTAGTTTTTTTTACTAATAGGTTTTAATAAATAATTAATATTGCTACTTTTATTCATTTCTTCTAATAATTGTTTAGATTTTTTCAAGTTATTGTCACGGCAACGTCTCACTGTTTTCAACTAATGTTTTATGTCACTGTATTTTAGCTTTATTTAAATGAACCGTAATGTTAAATGTGTTTTATTAGTTTTAATGAACGATAATAACCCTTTATCACTCGTTTCATATCTCCACATCTCCTGGAGAATACCAGATGTGTTTATAACTGCAGCTGCGCATCAGTGTGTGTGTGTTCAGTGTGTGTGTGTTCAGTGTGTTCCGCCTCAGTGTGTGTGTGTTCAGTGTGTTCCGCCTCAGTGTGTGTGTGTTCAGTGTGTGTGTGTTCAGTGTGTGTGTGTTCAGTGTGTGTGTGTTCAGTGTGTGTGTGTTCAGTGTGTTCCGCCTCAGTGAAGTTTGGATATTGTGAATGTTGATTCTGCGGTGAATGATATTTCTTCCTCAGGATTATACAGCCGAACACTCTCTCACACACACACTCACACACTCTCTCTCTGTCTCACACACACTCTCTCTCTGTCTCACACACACTCTCTCTCTGTCTCACACACACTCTCTCTGTCTCACACACACTCTCTCTCTGTCTCACACACACTCTCTCTCTGTCTCACACACACTCTCTCTCTGTCTCACACACACTCTCACACACTCACACACACTCTCTCTCTGTCTCACACACACTCTCACACACTCACACACACTCTCTCTCTGTCTCACACACACTCTCTCTCTGTCTCACACACACTCTCACACACTCTCTCTCTGTCTCACACACACTCTCACACACTCACACACACTCTCTCTCTGTCTCACACACACTCTCTCTCTGTCTCACACACACTCTCTCTCTGTCTCACACACACTCTCACACACTCACACACACACTCTCTCTCTGTCTCACTCACACACTCTCTCTGTCTCACACACACTCTCACACACTCTCTCTCTGTCTCACACACTCTCTCTCTGTCTCACACACTCTCTCTCTGTCTCACACACACTCTCTGTCTCACTCACACACTCTCTCTCTGTCTCACACACACTCTCACACACTCTCTCTCTGTCTCACACACACTCTCACACATTCTCTCTCTGTCTCACACACACTCTCTCTCTGTCTCACACACACTCTCTCTCTGTCTCACACACACTCTCACACACTCTCTCTCTGTCTCACACACACTCTCACACACTCTCTCTCTGTCTCACACACACTCTCTGTCTCACTCACACACTCTCTGTCTCACTCACACACTCTCTCTCTGTCTCACACACACTCTCACACACTCTCTCTCTGTCTCACACACACTCTCACACATTCTCTCTCTGTCTCACACACACTCTCTCTCTGTCTCACACACACTCTCTCTCTGTCTCACACACACTCTCACACACTCTCTCTCTGTCTCACACACACTCCCACACACTCTCTCTCTGTCTCACTCACACACTCTCTCTCTGTCTCACACACACACTCTCTCTCTGTCTCACACACACTCTCTCTCTGTCTCACACACACTCTCTCTCTGTCTCACTCACACACTCTCTCTCTGTCTCACACACACTCTCACACACTCTCTCTCTGTCTCTCACACACTCTCTCTCTGTCTCACACACACTCTCTCTCTGTCTCACACACACTCTCTCTCTGTCTCACACACACTCTCTCTCTGTCTCACACACACTCTCACACACTCTCTCTCTGTCTCACTCACACACTCTCTCTCTGTCTCACACACACTCTCACACACTCTCTCTCTGTCTCACACACTCTCTCTCTGTCTCACACACACTCTCTGTCTCACACTCTCTCTCTGTCTCACACACACTCTCACACACTCTCTCTCTGTCTCACTCACACACTCTCTCTCTGTCTCACACACACTCTCACACTCTCTCTCTCTGTCTCACACACACTCTCACACACTCTCTCTCTGTCTCACACACACTCTCACACACTCTCTCTCTGTCTCACACACACTCTCTCTGTCTCACACACACTCTCTCTCTGTCTCACACACACTCTCTCTCTGTCTCACACACACTCACACACTCTCTCTCTGTCTCACACACACTCTCTCTGTCTCACACACACTCTCACACACACTCTCTCTCTGTCTCACTCACACACTCTCTCTCTGTCTCACACACACTCTCACACACTCTCTCTCTGTCTCACACACACTCTCTCTGTCTCACACACACTCTCTGTCTCACTCACACACTCTCTCTCTGTCTCACACACACTCTCACACATTCTCTCTCTGTCTCACACACACTCTCACACACTCTCTCTCTGTCTCACACACACTCTCACACACTCTCTCTCTGTCTCACACACACACTCTCTCTCTGTCTCACACACACTCTCTCTCTGTCTCACACACACACTCTCTCTGTCTCACACACACTCTCTCTCTGTCTCACACACACTCTCTCTCTGTCTCACTCACACACTCTCTCTCTGTCTCACACACACTCTCACACACTCTCTCTCTGTCTGTCTCACACACACTCTCTCTCTGTCTCACACACACTCTCTCTCTGTCTCACACACACTCTCACACACTCTCTCTCTGTCTCACACACACTCTCTCTCTGTCTCACACACACACTCACACACTCTCTCTGTCTCACACACACTCTCACACACTCTCTCTCTGTCTCACACACACTCTCTCTCTGTCTCACACACACTCTCTCTCTCTCACACACACTCTCTCTCTCTCACACACACTCTCTCTCTGTCTCACACACACTCTCTCTGTCTCACACACACTCTCTCTCTGTCTCACACACACTCTCTCTCTGTCTCACACACACTCTCTCTCTGTCTCACACACACTCTCTCTCTGTCTCACTCACACACTCTCTCTCTGTCTCACACACACTCTCACACACTCTCTCTCTGTCTCACACACACTCTCTCTCTGTCTCACACACACTCTCTCTCTGTCTCACACACACTCTCTCTCTGTCTCACTCACACACTCTCTCTCTGTCTCACACACACTCTCACACACTCTCTCTCTGTCTGTCTCACACTCTCTCTCTGTCTCACACACACTCTCTCTCTCTCACACACACTCTCTCTCTCTCACACACACTCTCTCTCTGTCTCACACACACTCTCTCTGTCTCACACACACTCTCTCTCTGTCTCACACACACTCTCTCTCTGTCTCACACACACTCTCTCTCTGTCTCACACACACTCTCTCTCTGTCTCACTCACACACTCTCTCTCTGTCTCACACACACTCTCACACACTCTCTCTGTCTCACACACACTCTCTCTCTGTCTCACACACACTCTCTCTCTGTCTCACACACACTCTCTCTCTGTCTCACTCACACACTCTCTCTCTGTCTCACACACACTCTCACACACTCTCTCTCTGTCTGTCTCACACACACTCTCTCTCTGTCTCACACACACTCTCTCTCTGTCTCACACACACTCTCACACACTCTCTCTCTGTCTCACACACACTCTCTCTCTGTCTCACACACACACTCACACACTCTCTCTGTCTCACACACACTCTCACACACTCTCTCTCTGTCTCACACACACTCTCTCTCTGTCTCACACAC
Organism: Phoxinus phoxinus; assembly: GCF_949152265.1. Taxonomy (NCBI): domain Eukaryota; kingdom Metazoa; phylum Chordata; class Actinopteri; order Cypriniformes; family Leuciscidae; genus Phoxinus; species Phoxinus phoxinus. The sequence continues at coordinate 44,607,621 of NC_136880.1, read as the reverse complement.
ACTCTCTCTCTCTCACACACACTCTCTCTCTCTCACACACACTCTCTCTCTGACTCACACACACTCTCTCTGTCTCACACACACTCTCTCTCTGTCTCACACACACTCTCTCAAGATTCAAGATTCAAGATTCAAATAGCTTTATTGGCATGGTGAAAGAAGTCTTTACATTGCCAAAGCATTCATAACACTTAATATATAAAATAAAAATAAATAAAAATAAAAATTTCATCAAAATAAACATAGCAATAAAATCTTCTAATATTTATATCAGTGTCTCTAGGTGTATAGTTTGTAGCTCTGTCCTGCTGGAGGCTCTTTTGTCGTGACAGGACCTCACATACCGGGCAGCCAGGGTTGAGCTCGCTGGGCTTTCTCCAAGCAGGAGTGGGAGTTTGTCCAGATTTGATTTCTGATGGAAGTCTTTCTGGTGGGTTGTGAAAAGGGGATAGAAAGTGTCCCTAATGTCTGTATAATTGGGGCAGGAAGTCAAAAAGTGTAGCTCTGTTTCCACTTGATTCTCTGAGCAGTGAGGGCACAGTCGCTCTTCCCTCGGCAGCCAGCTCTGTCGGTGTCTGCCGGTCTCTATAGTCAGACTGTGTTCACTGAGTCTGTACATGCTCAGGACTTTCCTCAGTTTAGGGTCGCTCACTTTACTCAGGTATCCTGCCAGTTCATATCTTCTGTTTAGGGCCAAATAGCATTCCAATTTACTCTGTTTTTCTGTTGCGTCTGTCCAATGTTTAAGGTATTTTTCTTTTTGTGTTTTAATTATTTGGTTTGGTCTGGCTATGTTTTTATTGTCAGTTTGTGACGTCAGCTCTAACACCAATCGGCCGAGGGCGTTTCTCTCTGGCTTCAGCTCTTGCTAGGACAGGGCTTTGTAGTGGAGGGTCTGTTCATCGCTATCTTTTAAGTGGGCATGGAATTTAATGGCTCTTTTTTGAATCGTTATCATAAGGGGGTATAATCCTAATTCTGCTCTACAGGCATTATTTGGGGTTTTGCGCTGAACTCGTAGCAGGATTTTGCACAGCTCGGTCTGCAGAGTCTCTATTGGGTGTTTGTCCCATTTCGTGAACTCTTGGTCTGTGAGTGGACCCCAGACCTCACACCCGTACAGCGCGATGGGCTCGATTACGGTTTTGATAATTTTTAGCCAGATTCTGATTGGGATGTCAATTTGGATATTTCTCTTAATTGCGTAAAAAGCTCTCCGTGCCTTTTCTCTCAAGTCATTTACAGCTTTTTTAAAATCTCTCTGTCTCACACACACTCTCTCTCTGTCTCACACACACACTCTCTCTGTCTCACACACACTCTCTCTCTGTCTCACACACACTCTCTCTCTGTCTCACACACACACTCACACACTCTCTCTCTGTCTCACACACACTCTCACACACTCTCTCTCTGTCTCACACACACTCTCTCTCTGTCTCACACACACTCTCTCTCTGTCTCACACACACTCTCTCTCTGTCTCACACACACTCTCTCTCTGTCTCACACACACTCTCTCTCTGTCTCACACACACTCTCTCTCTGTCTCACACACACTCTCTCTCTGTCTCACACACACTCTCTCTCTGTCTCACACACACTCTCTCTCTGTCTCACACACACTCTCTCTCTGTCTCACACACACTCTCTCTGTCTCACACACACTCTCACACACTCTCTCTCTGTCTCACACACACTTTCTCTCTGTCTCACACACACTCTCTCTCTGTCTCACACACACTCTCTCTCTGTCTCACACACACTCTCTCTCTGTCTCACACACACACTCTCTCTGTCTCACACACACACTCTCTCTGTCTCACACACACACTCTCTCTGTCTCACACACACTCTCTCTCTGTCTCTCACACACTCTCTCTCTGTCTCTCACACACTCTCTCTCTGTCTCACATACACTCTCACACACTCTCTCTGTCTCACACACACACTCTCTCTCTGTCTCACACACACTCTCTCTCTGTCCCACACACACTCTCTCTCTGTCTCACACACACTCTCTCTCTGTCTCACACACACTCTATCTCTGTCTCACACACTCTCTCTCTGTCGCACACACACTCTATCTCTGTCTCACACACACACTCTCTCTGTCTCACACACACTCTCTCTGTCTCACACACACTCTATCTCTGTCTCACACACACTCTCACACACTCTCTCTCTGTCTCACACACACTCTCTCTGTCTCACACACACTCTCACACACTCTCTCTCTGTCTCACACACACTTTCTCTCTGTCTCACACACACTCTCTCTCTGTCTCACACACACTCTCTCTCTGTCTCACACACACTCTCTCTCTGTCTCACACACACAC
>NC_136880.1:44597779-44600279 GCF_949152265.1 Phoxinus phoxinus | reverse complement strand
TGAGCTCAATTTTTAGTAAATTTGGAGTGCTGTCAATACAGAGAACAACGACAAAAATCGGTGTTGCCTACACTGTGTTATCCTATTTTTAAAATTTGCACCCTATTGACTTGAATGGGGCAAGTTTTAAACCTACTTTTATTTCTCTTATCATCCTTGATGTGTCATTACAAGTGCCCAGCCATGTTAGATGATTCCTTCAGAGTGAACACGAGTGAATCTGACTGCAGTAGATGTGAAAGATATTAATAAAAATGATGTTATATCAGCCAGCGCAAATACCTGTATTTAGTTCCTGTTTTCGGTGGAAGTCCAAAGTAGTCGATTGTCGAGTTCACGCGCATAGGTTTAGTTACTTATGATCACGCGCGTGAACTCGACAATCGACTACTTTGGACTTCCACCGAAAACAGGAAGTAAATACAGGTCTGTGCGCTGGCTGATATAACATCATTTTTATTAATATCTTTCACATCTACTGCAGTCAGATTCACTCGTGTTCACTCTGAAGGAATCACTCAACATGGCTGGGCACTTGTAATGACACATCAAGGATGATAAGAGGATAAAAGCAGGTTTAAAACTTGCCCCATTCAAGTCAATAGGGTGTAAATTTTAAAAATAGGATAACACAGTGTAGGCAACACCGATTTTTGTCGTTGTTCTCTGTATTGACAGCACTCCAAATTTACTAAAAATTAAGCTCAATGTTAAAATTGACCGGAGTTCTCCTTTAATGAAGCGGGTTAGTTAATGTTAGTTAAGCGGGTTAGTTAATGTTAGTTAAGTAGGTTAGTGTTAGTGAAGCGGGTTAGTTAATGTTAGTTAAGCGGGTTAGTTAATGTTAGTTAAGTAGGTTAGTGTTAGTGAAGCGGGTTAGTTAATGTTAGTGAAGCGGGTTAGTTAATGTTAGTTAAGCGGGTTAGTTAATGTTAGTTAAGTAGGTTAGTGTTAGTTAAGTGGTTAGTTAATGTTAGTTAAGCGGTTAGTTAATGTTAGTTAAGTGGGTTAGTTAATGTTAGTTAAGCGGGTTAGTTAATGTTGGTTAATGTTAGTTAAGCGGCACCATATATTCTGTAGTAACGCTGCATTAGCCAGAATCTCAGAGTCACTCGAAAAAATATTTAGGCCTAAGATTTATGTATTTAAATTGTATTTCAAATTTCCATGCATTTGCATTACACGGTTTAAACATAAACTGATAAACTGAATGCATTGCATATTTATCAGTCATGCATAAATGACACAAGTCAGATTTCTGTAAAGTACTGATAAACAATGTGGTTAAAATATAACAGGTTTATATATTTATCATTATATCATTTCAATCACACACATTTCAACTGATTGAATAATAATGCTTGATTCACAGTTAGCCACATTTGCTCATAGGTTTACCTGAACAAGCTTGTTTTTACAGTGAGCAGATTTATGCTGATTTGAAGCAATATGAATAGATGCATTTGGAAAATATGATCATCAGATGCAAACTAAGATTTTTACAAATGCATGGAAATGTTATATTCAGTTGAGATGTTAACTGTTAAACGAGTGACCCTCAGATCGGGCAATAACACAATAGAGCCCATTATGGCAGCAGACCCCGGCTCGGGTGACGTCACGCGCGCGTCCGCCAGCAGAGGGCGCGCGCCTGCAGCAGCAGCGGGTCTGTGGTTCTGAGGAGAAATAGAGCTTTTGTTGTGTGTTCATCTCTGAGAAATCAGATCCAGTGTAAGAAATCCACTTCTCTATTATTACGACTGACATTTGCACCAAGTTACACATTTTTTCTAACTTTAAACGCATATCGCGTCGATCGTCCACGAGAATAACAGAACAAAACCGTTTTTACTGTTATTTAACATTTAACATACTTGATATAATTATCTGTTTAAATATCCGGGTCAATTTGTCACAAAATCGTGCTTTTCTAAATCATATGGCATAAAGAAATGATGACACTAAATCGAAAAGTCATAGATAGAGCTTTATTAACTGTTCAATATTTGTGTTCATCTCTGAGGAATGATCTCAAGCTCAGCCACACAGTTTTCTAACTTTACACTCAATAACGTGTTGTCCACCAGAACAGAAGATGTTTTAAACATTATTATTTATAACATTGAACAGATATGTTATAATTCCCTGTTTAAATAGCATCATTTTTGTCAATTTGTCACAGAATCATGCTTTTCTAAATCATAAGACATTATGGCATAAACACATTATAGCCTAGGCTAGCTAAGACATGGGTTAGAAAGTCTTATTCCAACTTTTTATGTCATCGTTGAGATTTGCACGATAGTTCCTCGTGATGTGTTGATTATGAGGTAAAAGCGTTATTACATCCTTCATGAGGAAGATCACCATCATCATCGTCATCATCTGAGACGCTCCATTGTTTCTGCAGGAGTCCGGGCGGCCGTGCACGCGCTCTCCGTGACGTCACCGCCGTGAGGAGGGCGCGCGCGCGAGCAGGAGGAGGAGGAAGGTACCGAGG
>NC_136880.1:44587779-44592779 GCF_949152265.1 Phoxinus phoxinus | reverse complement strand
GGGCTGAAACTAGCAGAACACACTCGCGTCGTGCTGAAACTAGCAGAACACACTCGCGTCGGGCTGAAACTAGCAGAACACACTCGCGTCGGGCTGAAACTAGCAGAACACACTCGCGTCGGGCTGAAACTAGCAGAACACACTCGCGTCGGGCTGAAACTAGCAGAACACACTCGCGTCGTGCTGAAACTAGCAGAACACACTCGCGTCGGGCTGAAACTAGCAGAACACACTCGCGTCGGGCTGAAACTAGCAGAACACACTCGCGTCGGGCTGAAACTAGCAGAACACACTCGCGTCGGGCTGAAACTAGCAGAACACACTCGCGTCGGGCTGAAACTAGCAGAACACACTCGCGTCGGGCTGAAACTAGCAGAACACACTCGCGTCGTGCTGAAACTAGCAGAACACACTCGCGTCGTGCTGAAACTAGCAGAACACACTCGCGTCGGGCTGAAACTAGCAGAACACACTCGCGTCGGGCTGAAACTAGCAGAACACACTCGCGTCGGGCTGAAACTAGCAGAACACACTCGCGTCGTGCTGAAACTAGCAGAACACACTCGCGTCGGGCTGAAACTAGCAGAACACACTCGCGTCGGGCTGAAACTAGCAGAACACACTCGCGTCGTGCTGAAACTAGCAGAACACACTCGCGTCGGGCTGAAACTAGCAGAACACACTCGCGTCGGGCTGAAACTAGCAGAACACACTCGCGTCGGGCTGAAACTAGCAGAACACACTCGCGTCGTGCTGAAACTAGCAGAACACACTCGCGTCGGCTGAAACTAGCAGAACACACTCGCGTCGTGCTGAAACTAGCAGAACACACTCGCGTCGGGCTGAAACTAGCAGAACACACTCGCGTCGTGCTGAAACTAGCAGAACACACTCGCGTCGGGCTGAAACTAGCAGAACACACTCGCGTCGGGCTGAAACTAGCAGAACACACTCGCGTCGGGCTGAAACTAGCAGAACACACTCGCGTCGTGCTGAAACTAGCAGAACACACTCGCGTCGGGCTGAAACTAGCAGAACACACTCGCGTCGGCTGAAACTAGCAGAACACACTCGCGTCGGGCTGAAACTAGCAGAACACACTCGCGTCGGGCTGAAACTAGCAGAACACACTCGCGTCGGGCTGAAACTAGCAGAACACACTCGCGTCGGGCTGAAACTAGCAGAACACACTCGCGTCGGGCTGAAACTAGCAGAACACACTCGCGTCGGGCTGAAACTAGCAGAACACACTCGCGTCGTGCTGAAACTAGCAGAACACACTCGCGTCGTGCTGAAACTAGCAGAACACACTCGCGTCGGGCTGAAACTAGCAGAACACACTCGCGTCGTGCTGAAACTAGCAGAACACACTCGCGTCGTGCTGAAACTAGCAGAACACACTCGCGTCGGGCTGAAACTAGCAGAACACACTCGCGTCGGGCTGAAACTAGCAGAACACACTCGCGTCGGGCTGAAACTAGCAGAACACACTCGCGTCGGGCTGAAACTAGCAGAACACACTCGCGTCGTGCTGAAACTAGCAGAACACACTCGCGTCGGGCTGAAACTAGCAGAACACACTCGCGTCGTGCTGAAACTAGCAGAACACACTCGCGTCGGGCTGAAACTAGCAGAACACACTCGCGTCGGGCTGAAACTAGCAGAACACACTCGCGTCGGGCTGAAACTAGCAGAACACACTCGCGTCGGGCTGAAACTAGCAGAACACACTCGCGTCGGGCTGAAACTAGCAGAACACACTCGCGTCGGGCTGAAACTAGCAGAACACACTCGCGTCGGGCTGAAACTAGCAGAACACACTCGCGTCGTGCTGAAACTAGCAGAACACACTCGCGTCGTGCTGAAACTAGCAGAACACACTCGCGTCGGGCTGAAACTAGCAGAACACACTCGCGTCGTGCTGAAACTAGCAGAACACACTCGCGTCGTGCTGAAACTAGCAGAACACACTCGCGTCGGGCTGAAACTAGCAGAACACACTCGCGTCGGGCTGAAACTAGCAGAACACACTCGCGTCGGGCTGAAACTAGCAGAACACACTCGCGTCGGGCTGAAACTAGCAGAACACACTCGCGTCGGGCTGAAACTAGCAGAACACACTCGCGTCGGGCTGAAACTAGCAGAACACACTCGCGTCGGGCTGAAACTAGCAGAACACACTCGCGTCGGGCTGAAACTAGCAGAACACACTCGCGTCGTGCTGAAACTAGCAGAACACACTCGCGTCGGGCTGAAACTAGCAGAACACACTCGCGTCGGGCTGAAACTAGCAGAACACACTCGCGTCGGGCTGAAACTAGCAGAACACACTCGCGTCGGGCTGAAACTAGCAGAACACACTCGCGTCGGGCTGAAACTAGCAGAACACACTCGCGTCGGGCTGAACTAGCAGAACACACTCGCGTCGGGCTGAAACTAGCAGAACACACTCGCGTCGGCTGAAACTAGCAGAACACACTCGCGTCGGGCTGAAACTAGCAGAACACACTCGCGTCGTGCTGAAACTAGCAGAACACACTCGCGTCGGGCTGAAACTAGCAGAACACACTCGCGTCGGGCTGAAACTAGCAGAACACACTCGCGTCGGGCTGAAACTAGCAGAACACACTCGCGTCGGGCTGAAACTAGCAGAACACACTCGCGTCGTGCTGAAACTAGCAGAACACACTCGCGTCGGGCTGAAACTAGCAGAACACACTCGCGTCGGGCTGAAACTAGCAGAACACACTCGCGTCGGGCTGAAACTAGCAGAACACACTCGCGTCGTGCTGAAACTAGCAGAACACACTCGCGTCGTGCTGAAACTAGCAGAACACACTCGCGTCGGGCTGAAACTAGCAGAACACACTCGCGTCGTGCTGAAACTAGCAGAACACACTCGCGTCGGGCTGAAACTAGCAGAACACACTCGCGTCGGGCTGAAACTAGCAGAACACACTCGCGTCGTGCTGAAACTAGCAGAACACACTCGCGTCGGGCTGAAACTAGCAGAACACACTCGCGTCGGGCTGAAACTAGCAGAACACACTCGCGTCGTGCTGAAACTAGCAGAACACACTCGCGTCGGGCTGAAACTAGCAGAACACACTCGCGTCGTGCTGAAACTAGCAGAACACACTCGCGTCGGGCTGAAACTAGCAGAACACACTCGCGTCGGGCTGAAACTAGCAGAACACACTCGCGTCGGGCTGAAACTAGCAGAACACACTCGCGTCGGGCTGAAACTAGCAGAACACACTCGCGTCGTGCTGAAACTAGCAGAACACACTCGCGTCGGGCTGAAACTAGCAGAACACACTCGCGTCGTGCTGAAACTAGCAGAACACACTCGCGTCGTGCTGAAACTAGCAGAACACACTCGCGTCGTGCTGAAACTAGCAGAACACACTCGCGTCGGGCTGAAACTAGCAGAACACACTCGCGTCGGGCTGAAACTAGCAGAACACACTCGCGTCGGGCTGAAACTAGCAGAACACACTCGCGTCGTGCTGAAACTAGCAGAACACACTCGCGTCGTGCTGAAACTAGCAGAACACACTCGCGTCGTGCTGAAACTAGCAGAACACACTCGCGTCGGGCTGAAACTAGCAGAACACACTCGCGTCGGGCTGAAACTAGCAGAACACACTCGCGTCGTGCTGAAACTAGCAGAACACACTCGCGTCGTGCTGAAACTAGCAGAACACACTCGCGTCGGGCTGAAACTAGCAGAACACACTCGCGTCGGGCTGAAACTAGCAGAACACACTCGCGTCGTGCTGAAACTAGCAGAACACACTCGCGTCGGGCTGAAACTAGCAGAACACACTCGCGTCGGGCTGAAACTAGCAGAACACACTCGCGTCGGGCTGAAACTAGCAGAACACACTCGCGTCGGGCTGAAACTAGCAGAACACACTCGCGTCGGGCTGAAACTAGCAGAACACACTCGCGTCGGGCTGAAACTAGCAGAACACACTCGCGTCGGGCTGAAACTAGCAGAACACACTCGCGTCGGGCTGAAACTAGCAGAACACACTCGCGTCGTGCTGAAACTAGCAGAACACACTCGCGTCGGGCTGAAACTAGCAGAACACACTCGCGTCGTGCTGAAACTAGCAGAACACACTCGCGTCGGGCTGAAACTAGCAGAACACACTCGCGTCGGGCTGAAACTAGCAGAACACACTCGCGTCGGGCTGAAACTAGCAGAACACACTCGCGTCGGGCTGAAACTAGCAGAACACACTCGCGTCGGGCTGAAACTAGCAGAACACACTCGCGTCGGGCTGAAACTAGCAGAACACACTCGCGTCGTGCTGAAACTAGCAGAACACACTCGCGTCGGGCTGAAACTAGCAGAACACACTCGCGTCGGGCTGAAACTAGCAGAACACACTCGCGTCGGGCTGAAACTAGCAGAACACACTCGCGTCGGGCTGAAACTAGCAGAACACACTCGCGTCGGGCTGAAACTAGCAGAACACACTCGCGTCGGGCTGAAACTAGCAGAACACACTCGCGTCGGGCTGAAACTAGCAGAACACACTCGCGTCGGGCTGAAACTAGCAGAACACACTCGCGTCGGGCTGAAACTAGCAGAACACACTCGCGTCGGGCTGAAACTAGCAGAACACACTCGCGTCGTGCTGAAACTAGCAGAACACACTCGCGTCGGGCTGAAACTAGCAGAACACACTCGCGTCGTGCTGAAACTAGCAGAACACACTCGCGTCGTGCTGAAACTAGCAGAACACACTCGCGTCGTGCTGAAACTAGCAGAACACACTCGCGTCGGGCTGAAACTAGCAGAACACACTCGCGTCGGGCTGAAACTAGCAGAACACACTCGCGTCGGGCTGAAACTAGCAGAACACACTCGCGTCGGGCTGAAACTAGCAGAACACACTCGCGTCGGGCTGAAACTAGCAGAACACACTCGCGTCGGGCTGAAACTAGCAGAACACACTCGCGTCGGGCTGAAACTAGCAGAACACACT
>NC_136880.1:44575279-44580279 GCF_949152265.1 Phoxinus phoxinus | reverse complement strand
CGCCCTGAACACGCCAAACACACTCCTTGCATTTCTGTCCGCCCTGAACACGCCAAACACACGCCTTCAGCATTTCTGTCCGCCCTGAACACGCCAAACACACTCCTTGCATTTCTGTCCGCCCTGAACACGCCAAACACACTCCTTGCATTTCTGTCCGCCCTGAACACGCCAAACACACTCCTTGCATTTCTGTCCGCCCTGAACACGCCAAACACACTCCTTGCATTTCTGTCCGCCCTGAACACGCCAAACACACTCCTTGCATTTCTGTCCGCCCTGAACACGCCAAACACACTCCTTGCATTTCTGTCCGCCCTGAACACACCAAACACACTCCTTGCATTTCTGTCCGCCCTGAACACGCCAAACACACTCCTTGCATTTCTGTCCGCCCTGAACACGCCAAACACACTCCTTGCATTTCTGTCCGCCCTGAACACGCCAAACACACGCCTTGCATTTCTGTCCGCCCTGAACACGCCAAACACACTCCTTGCATTTCTGTCCGCCCTGAACACGCCAAACACACGCCAAAAACACGCCTTCAGCAGTCCCGTCCGCCCTGAACACGCCAAACACACGCCTTGCATTTCTGTCCGCCCTGAACACGCCAAACACACGCCTTCAGCAGTCCCGTCCGCCCTGAACACGCCAAACACACGCCTTCAGCAGTCCCGTCCGCCCTGAACACGCCAAACACACGCCAAACACACGCCTTCAACAGTCCTGTCCGCCCTGAACACGCCAAACACACGCCAAACACACGCCTTCAGCAGACCCGTCCGCCCTGAACACGCCAAACACACGCCTTCAGCAGTCCTGTCCGCCCTGAACACGCCAAACACACGCCAAACACACGCCTTCAGCAGACCCGTCCGCCCTGAACACGCCAAACACACGCCAAACACACGCCAAACACACGCCAAACACACGCCTTCAGCAGTCCTGTCCGCCGTGAACACGCCAAACACACGCCAAACACACGCCAAACACACGCCTTCAGCAGTCCCGTCCGCCCTGAACACGCCAAACACACGCCTTCAGCAGTCCCGTCCGCCCTGAACACGCCAAACACACGCCAAACACACGCCTTCAGCAGTCCTGTCCGCCCTGAACACGCCAAACACACGCCAAACACACGCCAAACACACGCCAAACACACGCCTTCAGTAGTCTTGACTGCCTTAAGCGCTCAGATTGATGGTGTGTGTGAGGGATGGTGTGTGTGAAGGACGGTGTGTGTGAGAGTCAGTGGTGGATCTGACTGGTTTCGGAGCCGCAGGGGTTTCAGCTCAACATCGCTCCTGCATTTGTTCTGCAGGATCAAAGACTTTAAAGTTAAACAGAGTTAACGCCTTACGCCTCCAACACACTCACCGCACACACGTGAGACACGTTTTATTCGAGATTTATTAGAGCAATAAAGAGGACTTGACTTGTCTTATGTAGGTTTCCTGAAGTCTGAATCAAATCAAACGCAAATGTAGTCTCTGTCGATTTCATGTGAAGTTACACACTGCAAAAAAATTTTTTTTTTACTTATCCATCTTGATTTAAGAATTTTGTGATATTTGGACTGGAAACAAGACAAAAATACTGAGTAAGAAAAGCAATTTTTGCAGTGCAGCTAAAGACTGTGTGTGTGTGTGTGTGTGTGTGTGTGTGTGTGTGTGTGTGTGTGTGTGTGTGTGTGTGTGTGTGTGTGTGTGTGTGTGTGTGTGTGTGTGGTTAAAGCGAGACCATCAACGGGACAAGCCCGATTCCACCATATCTTTATGTACTCATTATTAATTATTTACATTATAATCCTTTTATTTTGTATATTTGGCATGTTTGTGCTGCTGCGCGTCCCTGTGTGTGTAATAAGCAGAGTGTACGCGTTGTAAAATATAACTTTTTTGTTATAAAAAAAAAATACAAGCCTAGCCCGGGTGGGAAAAAAGTCACGCAAAAGTAACATAATTTATTACATTTCTTTAAAAATAACTAAGTTACTCAATGAGTTACTTTTTACGGGAGTAACCCATTGCATTACTTTTTAAAGTAACTTTCCCCAACACACCTGGTTTTCAGAACAGCAGCCCATGGGCCACAGATGCAGGAGCAAAAGGCATTTGCTATTTAAACAACGCGGCGCAAAACGTGAAAACGAAAACTGCGTCGGGCCGAAACTAGCACAGCAGCCTGGCGTATGATAGGACCCGATGTGGAGGTAAACCGTGTTTCCACGAGAGCATTGAGGTGTCCAGTATTGTACAGTAATCCTCATGGCACTGGTGAGATTAGTGTTGGACTCCGGGAACGCGTGCGCTAACGCTAACGCTGACGTTCAGTGAGTGTCAGTGGAGAGAGCAGCAGACGCGGGTCGAGGCTCAAGCTTGTTTGCACAGTGAACTCCAATGTTTCAGCTGTTAAGCATTAGTGTCATTTTCATACACATCTGCACTGGCACGAGCCTCATTTAACATCGACGAGCCGCACAATCTGCCGTCGCCTCCGTAAGCAGCTTGTGTCCAGAGCGCGCCGTTCGCCCGTCTGTGACCCTGGGCTCTCTCTCTGCAGATGTGCTGACTCTCGACAGCTGGAGGCTGGAGACTGAGAGATTAACACTAACACTACTAACCCTGTGCTCTCAGTCCTCTGAACTCGTGTGAACAGGGTTGAGTCCGGGCTACTCGTGCGCTCAGAGCTGCGTTACTCTACTGAGAGTTTACCACACCGCCGTTCTCTCGATCTAATCAACACACGGTATAGAACGGTCCTTCAAAGTTATCTGGTTTTTAATAATGTTCTCTAAAAACATTATTTATACATTGATCATGGAATGTTTTTCTGAAACGGATGTTCGACTGACGTTTTTTAAATGGAACTGCTTGTTTCAAGTCAAGTCAGCTTTATTTATGAAGCGCTTTTTACAATACGAGTGTTTCTAAGCAGCTTCACAGAGATCACAGGAAAATTATGCAATAAAAAAGTTTGTTTGTTGAAGAAAATAGCATCACAGTCCAGTCCATTATCTCCCCAAACAGTCCATTTTTGTTGTAAAAAGTTATTAATTTAGTTCATTTATATGTATAGCCTCTATGGAGAAAACCGTGATGTCATCGTCCAGCTCAGTTCAGTTCTCATATAAATGTGTCAATGCAGCAGATCTGTAATATTGATGAATATTAAATTAAATGTCCCCAACTAAGCAAGGCGACAGTGGCAGTTCAGAGAACATTCAAAAGGAACATTCTCATTTTTAAGGTCATAAGACCTTATTCGTTACGAGTGTTCATAAGACCTTATTCGTTACGAGTGTTCATAAGACCTTATTTGTTACGACTGTTCATAAGACCTTATTTGTTACGAGTGTTCATAAGACCTTATTTGTTACGAGTGTTCATAAGACCTTATTAGTTACGAGTCAGTGTTCATAAGACCTTATTTGTTACGAGTCAGTGTTCATAAGACCTTATTCGTTACGAGTGTTCATAAGACTTTATTTGTTACGAGTCAGTGTTCATAAGACCTTATTTGTTACGAGTGTTCATGAGACTTTATTTGTTACGAGTGTTCATAAGACCTTATTTGTTACGAGTGTTCATAAGACCTTATTTGTTACGAGTGTTCATAAGACCTTATTAGTTACGAGTCAGTGTTCATAAGACCTTATTTGTTACAAGTCAGTGTTCATAAGACCTTATTCGTTACGAGTCAGTGTTCATAAGACCTTATTTGTTACGAGTCAGTGTTCATAAGACCTTATTTGTTACGAGTCAGTGTTCATAAGACCTTATTTGTTACAAGTCAGTGTTCATAAGACCTTATTCGTTACGAGTCAGTGTTCATAAGACCTTATTTGTTACGAGTCAGTGTTCATAAGACCTTATTTGTTACGAGTGTTCATAAGACCTTATTTGTTACGAGTGTTCATAAGACCTTATTTGTTACGAGTCAGTGTTCATAAGACCTTATTTGTTACAAGTCAGTGTTCATAAGACCTTATTTGTTACGAGTCAGTGTTCATAAGACCTTATTCGTTACGAGTCAGTGTTCATAAGACCTTATTTGTTACGAGTCAGTGTTCATAAGACCTTATTTGTTACGAGTCAGTGTTCATAAGACCTTATTCGTTACGAGTCAGTGTTCATAAGACCTTATTTGTTACGAGTGTTCATAAGACCTTATTTGTTACAAGTCAGTGTTCATAAGACCTTATTCGTTACGAGTCAGTGTTCATAAGACCTTATTCGTTACGAGTCAGTGTTCATAAGACCTTATTTGTTACGAGTCAGTGTTCATAAGACCTTATTTGTTACAAGTCAGTGTTCATAAGACCTTATTCGTTACGAGTCAGTGTTCATAAGACCTTATTTGTTACGAGTCAGTGTTCATAAGACCTTATTTGTTACGAGTCAGTGTTCATAAGACCTTATTCGTTACGAGTCAGTGTTCATAAGACCTTATTCGTTACGAGTCAGTGTTCATAAGACCTTATTTGTTACGAGTCAGTGTTCATAAGACCTTATTAGTTACGAGTCAGTGTTCATAAGACCTTATTTGTTACGAGTCAGTGTTCATAAGACCTTATTTGTTACGAGTGTTCATAAGACCTTATTTGTTACGAGTGTTCATAAGACCTTATTTGTTACGAGTGTTCATAAGACCTTATTTGTTACGAGTCAGTGTTCATAAGACCTTATTCGTTACGAGTCAGTGTTCATAAGACCTTATTCGTTACGAGTCAGTGTTCATAAGACCTTATTTGTTACAAGTCAGTGTTCATAAGACCTTATTCGTTACGAGTCAGTGTTCATAAGACCTTATTAGTTACGAGTCAGTGTTCATAAGACCTTATTTGTTACGAGTCAGTGTTCATAAGACCTTATTTGTTACGAGTCAGTGTTCATAAGACCTTATTCGTTACGAGTCAGTGTTCATAAGACCTTATTTGTTACGAGTGTTCATAAGACCTTATTTGTTACGAGTCAGTGTTCATAAGACCTTATTTG
>NC_136880.1:44565279-44570279 GCF_949152265.1 Phoxinus phoxinus | reverse complement strand
AACGTCTTTCTGTGTGAACCAGCGCTAAGAAGCAGATCTGGCCAAATAACTATTTCTATCATGTCTAGACCTTGTGCAAATACATCTTACATTCCAGGTAAGATCACCATCTCAAGTGAAACTTAACAAGATACTGCACATATTAGACAGGAGAACACACTGAGCAGAAAACTGAGGAAGCATGTCTAGCCCAGAAACAATATTTGTCAGAGTAGAAGTGAACTAAATGTCTGGTCTGAATAGAACACATGAATATGACGATAAATATCAGTAAATTATATTAAAAGATGCAATAGACAAAAAGCATAAATGGATCAATACGATCATTTTTGAAAGGATTAATCATAAAAATAACCATAAAAGAATAATCATAATAAATATATAAAAACTAAATAGAAATATGTTCACAAAAGCTAAACGAAAACTAACAAACCATTAATAAAACTAACTCAAACTAAACTGACATTTCTAGGAAATTTTAAAATGATATTAAAATAAAAACGAATGTAAAAATGCAACCCTATAATAAGCTTTGAGTTGTGCATTAGCATTAGCGTAGCGCCTTGTCAGGGAAATTTTAAACTGAATATTAAACTAACCATGTTTTAACATCTAACCTTATTTAACATTCTAACATTTGAACAAAATGTACTGTTCGAAACAAAGGGAAAACTTGTGACTTTGACAAATATGGGAAATTAAACTAGACAGATGTCTAAACTCGAAACCAAAAACAGAGTTTGGTTACCTAGTAACAAGAGGGCTTGTTTATGAAGAACCAATCAAAATAATGAAGTTTCATGTAATTTTTGCCATACCTTCTTTATTCTATAAAACTGTTGTATTTGTGTTTTACTGGTGGGATTCTCAATGGGATTTGTCTGGATCCCCCGGCCATGCTTAATGCTTCTTCTTGGGGGACGTTCTCTGAGGAAATGTCGAGAACTTCCGGCCGTGATTAAAGCATTTAGAGTCTGAAGTCTGTTTGTCGATTATTCCTGCGCAGGAAGTAAGCTAGTTAGTGGAGTAAAGTTATTTAGTGAAACACTAGAGACCTTACTACCAAGTGATAGTGTTCGATAGGGGGCGAGACGTTGTTCGACTCTTTGTGAGACTCTTAGGCGGGGTTAGATTGTGTCAACTCGTGCGTTCAGAGGTAACTCAACTGAGTATAATACTTTCAGGTGTCAAGGCAACTTAAGTCAGGTGCGTAGAGGAATAATCTACGACAGTTTCAACTGAGATCAAGAATCACTCCACATCTGTAGGGTCACGACCCGAGAGGAATCACTCCACATCTGTGAGGTCGCGACCCGAGAGGAATCACTCCACATCTGTGAGGTCACGACCCGAGAGGAATCACTCCACATCTGTGAGGTCACGACCCGAGAGGAATCACTCCACATCTGTAGGGTCACGACCCGAGAGGAATCACTCCACATCTGTGAGGTCACGACCCGAGAGGAATCACTCCACATCTGTGAGGTCACGACCCGAGAGGAATCACTCCACATCTGTGAGGTCACGACCCGAGAGGAATCACTCCACATCTGTGGGGTCACGACCCGAGAGGAATCACTCCACATCTGTGAGGTCGCGAGCCGAGAGGAATCACTCCACATCTGTGAGGTCGCGACCCGAGAGGAATCACTCCACATCTGTGAGGTCGCGACCCGAGAGGAATCACTCCACATCTGTGAGGTCACGACCCGAGAGGAATCACTCCACATCTGTGGGGTCACGACCCGAGAGGAATCACTCCACATCTGTGGGGTCACGACCCGAGAGGAATCACTCCACATCTGTGAGGTCACGACCCGAGAGGAATCACTCCACATCTGTGAGGTCACGACCCGAGAGGAATCACTCCACATCTGTGGGGTCACGACCCGAGAGGAATCACTCCACATCTGTGAGGTCACGACCCGAGAGGAATCACTCCACATCTGTGAGGTCACGACCAAAGAGGAATCACTCCACATCTGTGAGGTCGCGACCCGAGAGGAATCACTCCACATCTGTGAGGTCACGACCCGAGAGGAATCACTCCACATCTGTGAGGTCACGACCCGAGAGGAATCACTCCACATCTGTGAGGTCGCGACCCAAGAGGAATCACTCCACATCTGTGAGGTCACGACCAAAGAGGAATCACTCCACATCTGTGAGGTCGCGACCCGAGAGGAATCACTCCACATCTGTGAGGTCGCGACCCGAGAGGAATCACTCCACATCTGTGAGGTCACGACCCGAGAGGAATCACTCCACATCTGTGAGGTCGCGACCCGAGAGGAATCACTCCACATCTGTGAGGTCGCGACCCGAGAGGAATCACTCCACATCTGTGAGGTCGCGACCCGAGAGGAATCACTCCACATCTGTGAGGTCACGACCCGAGAGGAATCACTCCACATCTGTGAGGTCGCGACCCGAGAGGAATCACTCCACATCTGTGAGGTCACGACCCGAGAGGAATCACTCCACATCTGTGAGGTCGCGACCCGAGAGGAATCACTCCACATCTGTGAGGTCGCGACCCGAGAGGAATCACTCCACATCTGTGAGGTCGCGACCCGAGAGGAATCACTCCACATCTGTGAGGTCGCGACCCGAGAGGAATCACTCCACATCTGTGAGGTCGCGACCCGAGAGGAATCACTCCACATCTGTGAGGTCACGACCCGAGAGGAATCACTCCACATCTGTGAGGTCGCGACCCGAGAGGAATCACTCCACATCTGTGAGGTCACGACCCGAGAGGAATCACTCCACATCTGTGAGGTCACGACCCGAGAGGAATCACTCCACATCTGTGAGGTCACGACCCGAGAGGAATCACTCCACATCTGTGAGATCACGACCCGAGAAGAATCACTCCACATCTGTGAGGTCGCGACCCGAGAGGAATCACTCCACATCTGTGAGGTCACGACCCAAGAGGAATCACTCCACATCTGTGAGGTCACGACCCGAGAGGAATCACTCCACATCTGTGAGGTCGCGACCCAAGAGGAATCACTCCACATATGAGGAGGAGTGACTTTCAAGCTGAAAACTTCATATACAAGGACAACTTTAAGTAAACCTAAACTTTATTCTCAATGTTTAAATAATACAGCACTGGACATAAAACAGAAATAAGCTGAGAATAACAATAATACAAATTGAAAGCATATTAAATTGTCTCTTACATATCCTTAAAGACATTTCTCCTTATATAGACTCTTTTTGGCATAAAGTGTTCTTTAAACTGGAGTCCAGAACCCTAGAGTTCTCTATACTGTAGAACCACGGGGTGTGTGATACGGCTCCTCAATCCTCATGTGTGGGTTTAGTGTGTGTAGCATCTCCTGTAAATGAGGTTTGGCAGCACGTGGCTCTCCGGAGCTCATATTTCTTCTATTATTGTTCCCGTGAATAATAATGCACAACGTAGCCTGATTGATCAGGGATGTGGCTTGACCGATCCGCACACACACACACACACGGAGGAGAATAACGGATTGTTCAGAGTAAACATTGAGCTCCGGCTGTGGAAGATTGCCGCGCTCTCGGAAGAATGCGGTGCGATCCGCTCTTAATGTGAAGGCTGGAAACACAAGCTTTTCAATGATTAATGGGCTCTCTCGTAAAAAAATCCATATCTATATAAGTTTAGTGATGGTGTGAGGCTTGAGATGAGTGTTGTTGTACATGAGCACTTTACTCACGACTGTTTGAGTGTGTGTTTATTGTAATCGGAGGCCAGACCATAAAAGCATTTACTCTATATTAACCATCCGCTGTAGTGAGCGCGTCTGCACCGGATCTGCACCGCGTCTGCACCGCGTCTGCACCGCGTCTGCACCGCGTCTGCACCGCGTCTGCACCGCGTCTGCACCGCTCCGCTCGCTGCACGGATGAACCTTCAACTTCAATCTCGTGCCATAAATAATGCCGTTTATTTTACAACCATACTGTATTTTTGTTGTATATGTTTTATTACACCATACTAATGCAAGATTCTTCCTCAGTGTTTCTGTCTTATTTTCCAGCACAAATATCTAAACATTCTAAAAATCAAGAGTCATTTACTTGAGAGGCATTTATTGATATCATCAAAAGTAACATTTATTGATATTATCATAAGTAACATTTATTGATATTTTTGTCTTCATTTTCTGTCAGATGGTCTTTTTTTATAACCCTTTACGGCCGCTTATTGAACGGCTTCAGTGTCGTTTGTATCTCAACAGATGCTGATTAAGCTCCACTCTGGTCACACTGGTTAACTGTGTGTGTGTGTGTGTGTGTGTGTGTGTGTGTGTGTGTGTGTGTGTGTGTGTGTGTGTGTGTGTGTGCGTGCCTGCGTGTGTGCGTGTGCGTGTGTGTGTGTGTGCGCGTGCGTGTGTGTGTGCGTGCGTGTGTGTGTCCTCCACAGTGTCTGGGCGAGGGAGAAGCGTCGAGGGTCATGGCTGTGCGGGTCGATAGAGGTCCACTCCTCTCGATGCTCCTCTTCATCTTCATCATCTTCATCTTCTGCCAGAACTCCTGCGACGCCTTGAGTAGGTCTAACACACTGGTGTTGGTATGGTAACAATGCAATGTCCTTTTGTGATGGGATGTCGTCATGGAAACTAAGCAGAGGCTGATGCATTTTTACTGCAATGAATTATTAAAGCTGAAAGATTCATGTCTGGTGGACGCTGGAATGAAAGTGTTGTTATTGGTCGGCTGGAGCAGTGTGTTGTGATTGGTCAGCTGGAGCAGTGTGTTGTGATTGGTCGGCTGGAGCAGTGTGTTGTGATTGGTCGAGCGCTTCGAGTGTGTTTGGGAAATGTCCCTCCCCTTACCATAACCGCCAGTTTAACACACTACTAACTAACTCAACCAGGCCCCGCCCCTTTATTCTGCGCATGAATTATTATAATGAGGAATATTGTGACGTGTTCGTTCCCGGAAGAAACTCAGAAACAGTGACACTGATATAGAGAAGAACTCCCGCTGGAGGGACTTTGGAG
>NC_136880.1:44555279-44557779 GCF_949152265.1 Phoxinus phoxinus | reverse complement strand
AATCAAGCCCCGCCCACATGTGTTCTTGTTCCTGAAGCGCTTCTCTCGATATACGACACAATAGAGAAGAGAAGACCAGTGCAACTTCTCTTTCATGACGACGGTAAAGTCTAATGTGTCTAATTTGCCCTGATGTGCTGGCTGCCAGGGTCCTGACCCTTGACCTCTGACCCCGTGAGACTGGTTAACCTGCTGTTGAAGAAGAGGGAGTGTGTAGTTCATCATTGTGTTGCTCACAGTGGTCTGAAAGGGAGCTCTTGCTCCCCAATAGAAGTGAATCCTGGCCTTTACGCTGGGGTTTACTGGCCCTCCTCATCTCCACTGACTCTCTAATTAAAGCCAACAAATAATTAGCGGCGCTGCAAACACGCGGCTGTGTAACGTGTAATTGATGGTTAGGTGAACGTGTGCGCAGTGATTATGAATGTACATAATTACAGCATTCCAGCGCCAGGCGTGTGTGTTGCTCCCATTTACCTCTGATAATCTCAGTGGTTTGGAGGAGACGGTTTATTTATATCGGCGTAATAATCCGCCCACTGACAGTGAGATCTGTGCAGGAGTGTGTGAGCCAGTCACGACCATGTCATCTAAGGTCCCGCGTAAGTGGGCCGCTAATGTGAACGGATGCGAGGAATAGTTTTTAATCACTGCCTCCCAAACACCGAGAAGGACGTGTATCTTGCAGGAAGTTTCCAACAGCTAATGTTTTTGAACCTGGAACATAAAATGAAGCAGTGTTTGTTTTTTAATCGGGGGTTCGGGGAAAAGTCTAGAGTAAACTGTAAAAACTATATTGCTGTCTTTTAAATAACCCTTGCGAGGATGATCATATTTGGTGGTCCGTGGCCTGGAAGAGATTAAAACCCACGGTCAACCTAACGTTAGTTTTAAGGTCCGTTCGGCTACGAGGCCTTTCAAAGTACGCAGCAGCGTCGGTATACGTCTTGGTCCTGGCCAGGGATCGGAGCAAGGAGAAAATCGCTCTACGACGAGCGCAAGTCAGGATACTCTTCTAGACAGGCACACCTGTATCCATCCACCTGATTACTCGCCGTAGCTCTGCCGCGCACCTGTAGAGGGAGCACAACACACGGCAAAAGAGAAACAAAGAGCTGCGGCCGTGACAAACAGTCTCCAGTGTTGTGTCCCGTCACACTCTCGTGATCCTCCGAGCACCTCCTCCACTCATTAATGTTTTGTTCGTGTGTGTTTCAGAGGACCTGCTGCCCTTCGGCTTCCCCAGCATCGACATGGGCCCTCAGCTGAAGGTGGTGGAGAGAACCAGAACCGCCACCATGCTGTGCGCCGCCAGCGGGATCCCCGACCCCGAGATCTCCTGGTTCAAGGACTTCCTCCCCGTGGAGCCGGCGCTCAGCCAAGGCCGAATCAAGCAGCTGCGATCAGGTACGATCCTCACGAGATCCTCACGAGATCCTTACGAGATCCTCGCGAGATCCTTACGAGATCCTCGCGAGATCCTCGCGAGATCCTAACGAGATCCTTACGAGATCCTAACAAGATCCTTACAAGATCCTCACGAGATCCTTACGAGATCCTCACAAGATCCTCACGAGATCCTTACGAGATCCTCACGAGATCCTTACGAGATCCTCACGAGATCCTAACGAGATCCTCACGAGATCCTAACAAGATCCTCACAAGATCCTTACGAGATCCTCACGAGATCCTCACAAGATCATCACGAGATCCTCACGAGATCCTCACGAGATCCTTACGAGATCCTTACGAGATCCTTACGAGATCCTCACGAGATCCTAACGAGATCCTTACGAGATCCTCACAAGATCCTCACAAGATCCTTACGAGATCCTCACGAGATCCTCACAAGATCCTCACGAGATCCTCACAAGATCCTCACGAGATCCTTACGAGATCCTTACGAGATCCTCACGAGATCCTTACGAGATCCTCACGAGATCCTAACGAGATCCTTACGAGATCCTCACGAGAGCTTCGTCACGATGGTTTCACAGTCAATCTCTGCTTCCTAACCGTCGAAGACTTGACAGAACCTCCATCAAGTGTTAGACAGTATTCTAGGTTTTTTCTGTCCAATTCCAATATCTGTTTTTTCAGAATTTAGTAGTAGGAAATTACTAGTCATCCAGTTTCTTTAAATCGACTATGCATTCCGTTAATTTTGTGAACTGGTAAGTTTCGTCGGGGCGTGAAGAAATGTACAGCTGAGTATCGTTGGCATAACAGTGAAAGCTAATTCCATGTTTCCTAATGATATCTCCTAATGGTAGCATGTACAGAGTGAACAGCAGCGGTCCTAGTACTGAGCCTTGTGGTACGCCATACTGAACTTGTGATCGATAAGACATCTCTTCATTTACTGCTACAAACTGATAACGGTCAGATAAGTGTGATTTGAACCACTAATGCCAAAATAGTTTTTGAGTGTGTGGACTCTTCAGCGTGCGGACTGATGGAGGGAGTGATTAGCAGGTCTCCTCTATTACGCTGGGGTTTG
>NC_136880.1:44537779-44547779 GCF_949152265.1 Phoxinus phoxinus | reverse complement strand
GCTGGTGCGGAGAGAGTTTAATAACCGCCGCGTCCCGTGATCCGTGCTGCAGGACGCTAGCACCGCTAACGTTTGTGTGCTTGTTAGTATTCTTCATTTCTGGTCGTTTGTTTGTATGTTGTGAATTACTAATCAAACTAATTGACTTCAGTGCTCACTAAATTCATGACGCACACCTAGAAGTGTCGTTGCAGTGTGTGTGTGTGTGTGTGTGTGTGTGTTGCTTGTGATGTTTCTTTCTTCATGAAGTGAGCTTCTCAGAGTAGAGCCAGGCCAAGCCACGATATCTCTAATATGGGACTGTATGTGAATGATATGCACTCAAACACACACTGTTGAGGAGAGAGGTGAAGATTGCAGTGGCCTTTTTACTCTCTCTGTGTTTCCCTGGTTTTCTCTCTGCTTCCCTTCTCAATCCCCTTACACCCTCAGAGCTGCGAGAAGGTTGGTGTGTTTTTTGTTTATTTGCTCTTTTCTTTTGTTTGGCACTTAAACACAGAGAAATACATGTCAGACAAGCAGTGATATAGTCAAATGTACAGCGCTGAAGATGAGGGTCATGTCAGTCTGGTGTGTTGCATTGTGGGATCTTGTTTGCAAATCTGCTCGGAAGGCCATGGAAACCCAGCAATTGGAAGCCAGTGAGTGTGTGCATGCATGCCTGAGCGCAGCTCGTGATTGGCTGAGGTGACCTCATCTGTCTGTGTCTCCGCATGTGTGTGTGTGTGTGTGCTGAGCGTCAGCTGCGATCGATCGCTCTGAAGCTTCAGTTTTCTGATGTCTCATCGACAGCTGTCAGTCAAACGTCACATGATCAGAACGTCTCTGTGCACTTCAGTCACTCGTGCATTACATTGATCGACACCAAGCGATCACCAAACGGACCAATCGCGCTCAGACGCTCATGAGTGTGACTGAAGTCCGACAGGTCAAGTATTGTGTGGGTCAGCGTGATGTATTGGTCTGGTCAGTTACTCTCTCTCCTCATTCTGGATAGTTGTGTGTCCACCAGATCATGTTGTGCTGCAGCTCATGACTGATCTCTGTGGAAGATCGTTTCCACCACAGAATTAGAAATAAAAAAGGTAATTGCAACTTTTATCTCGCAATTCTGACTTTTTTTTCTCACAATTGCAAGTTTATATCAGAATTGCATGATATAAAGTCGCAATTGCATGTTATAAAGTCAGAATTGTTAGATAAAAACATGCTATTCAAAGAAAAAAAAGTCAGTCTTATTTTCCGTAGGACTTTATAACTAGCCAATCTGAGAAATAAAGTACAAATTGCAAGATGTAAACTCGCAACTGTGAGATAAAAATGACCTTTTAGAATGATTTCTTGTGTTGTGGAAACAAGCTTCCATAAACATCTGTTACTGTAGAAAACCCTTCCTCAGTGTTTCTGTTTTCCAGCACAAATATATAGACATTCTCAAATCAAAACACATTTACTGGAGAAGAAGCAACATTACTGAAGATATTAAGTCTTGTTTTATGAAAAATGAATCAAAATGATGTGAGTTTGTGTTTATTTTACATTGTAAGTGGACACATAAAAAAGTAGACATTTAACAGCTTAATTTTTCATATTTCTTACGTCTGTATGAGCAAAAATGATGGAGTATTTTAAGTCTATTTTGCTGCTATGTAAAAACGCGCCGGCGCGGTTGCCGACCCCAGTGGACTCCGAATAATACAGTCAAAGGAAAACCAGATTATTTTTCTGACTCCATTGGCAGATATTTCTTCTTGTTATTAATCTTAAACTCACTTCATGTTGACATATGTTTGACTTCATATCTTCATATCTGCTTCTTCTTCTCTGGGAAATGTGTCTTGATTCCCGAATGTGTGTATATGTGTGCTGGAAGACGAGTGATATCTGTTCTCAGTGTAGAGCTGCTGTCGTCTGGAATGATTCGGCTCATGTATATTAATATTGTGATGTTCACCCTGAAAGTTCATAAACACAGCAGTCACATGACATGGCTTTTAATCCACACGGAGAGACACACTTTGACGGTTTGACTCGTTCTGCAAGCAGCCGTTCTCAGCATGACAGGCGATCCGACGGGATCAGAATCATAATCCCGGATCACCTGTGCTCCCGTAATCAATCCTCGGGTTTATCAGTTTCATAAGCCCGGCGTGAGTCTCGTACAGAAGCTTGGCATTTGTTCAGTCTCTTTGTTTTGTCTGTCAGTGTCTCGCATGCGCTGCATGAGGCGCCGTGTTTCATCCCAGAGTTTCAGGGATTTCGGGAAGTGTTTGTCATCAGAGAGTGGCCTGTTTTCATTCTGTCACCGCCGTCACGCGCCCGCTCCGGGAAAACTGTTCAAACCAGCCGTCGGAGAGACCGAGACAAACGCCCTCAGCGTCTCCCAGACGGGGAATAATCCTGAACTCCGAGTTTAATCGGCACAGGATGATGTCATCGTGTTTCTGCGCCCGCACGGTAACCCGACTCGCCGTCGAGCCGGAGGAAAGATTGCGTTCGAGATAATGCATTGTAATGGCCTCGACTAACATCGGCAAATCCAATTGAGCTTCCCTATTGTTGCCGAGATCAGATGTGCTCTTCCCGGCGCTTTGTTCCCGTCTCGCTGGAAGCTCCGGCGTTTAGGAGCCGCTGACTGATTCTGCACAATAGAGGATCGCTTCAAATGTTCACTCTGAACCCATTCCACACTGATCTGAACCCATTCCACACTGATCTGAACCCATTCCACACTGATCTGAACCCATTCCACACTGATCTGAACCCATTCCACACCGATCTGAACCCATTCCACACTGATCTGAACCCATTCCACACTGATCTGAACCCATTCCACACTGATCTGAACCCATTCCACACTGATCTGAACCCATTCCACACTGATCTGAACCCATTCCACACTGATCTGAACCCATTCCACACTGATCTGAACCCATTCCACACTGATCTGAACCCATTCCACACCGATCTGAACTAACCTTTCCACTCGCATAACCACGAGCGAGCCGGCGTTCTAATCCTAACTGGGGAAATCCTCGGTGTTTCTGTCCTGTTTCCCAGCATAAACACATAAACATTCATAAATCAAGATACATGTACTGGAGAAGAAGAAAAATCACTGAAGATATTAAGTTAAAATGTATGAAAATGAAGCGAGTTTGAGCTTAAAAGACAAGAACGAATATCGGCCGATGGAGTCAGAGAGGTAATCTCGTTTTCTCTTCGCATTAAAGGATTATTCACTTCAGAGTTCACATCTCCTGATAGTTTACTCTCCTCGTCATCCCAGATGTTCTTGTGTGTCTGTCTTCAGTGGAGGAGAAGGTGTGTGAGGAACACACTCCAGATGTTCTCCATATAGTGACTTCAACGGTCCAGCGGGTCGAAGGTCCAGATGTGAGTTTCAGCTTCAAAGTCTCGATCCAGCCGAGGAATAAGAGTCTCATCTAGACACACCAGCGGACATTTTATATAGAAATACACATTATATACTTTATAACCACTAATGCTGGACTTGCACTCGCTGTGATGGACACACATGACATCATCAGGGTGAAAGGTCAAGCGCGTTCCGGGTCAGAAATGTCGGATAGGACGGAAAACTCCAACTTCAAAATCATCCGACATCGTTGTTTACCTTTTATTTATTTATTTGTAAATCTCTCCGCACGTTATAAACACTGGGTCTGTTCTTCCACCGACGTCACGCTTGACCCTTCACCCTGATGATGTAATGTGTGTCCATCACAGCGAGTGCAAGTCCAGCATTAGTGGTTATAAAGTGTATAATGTGTATTTCTATATAAAATGTCGGCTGGTGTGTCTAGATGAGACTCTTATTCCTCGGCTGGATCGAGACTTTGAAGCTGAAACTCACATCTGGACCTTCGACCCGCTGGACCATTGAAGACACTATATGGAGAACATCTGGAGTGTGTTCCTCACACACCTTCTCCTCCACTGAAGACAGACACACAAGAACATCTGGGATGACGAGGGAGAGTAAACTATCAGGAGATGTGAACTCTGAAGTGAATAATCCTTTAATGCGAAGAGAAAACGAGATTACCTCTCTGACTCCATCGGCCGATATTCGTTCTGGTTTTAAACACAAGCTCTGCATGTCGCTTGTTCTCCTGTGAGTGAATCGTGATGTAGAGCGATCATACATCAGAACCGGACCGAGCCGTGAGGAGTGTGTTCCTGCATGCAGACGCTGAGTGTGTGTGAGCATGTGTGTGTGTGACCGCATGTCTCCGGTGTTGCATGATGACTAACAGACTAACCTGCTGATTAAACATGTGTGTGTCCAATTCTGGGTGTCCTCTGGTCAGCTGCACTACAGCGGCACATCTCTGATCTGAGGTCTGTCAGACTGTAGCTTCACTCACGGGCAGTTTCCCTGTTTGCTGAAGTCGTAGATTTAAGGGCTTGAATCCCATAAGCCCCGGTCTCCCAGAATGCTTTGCTTCAGACACACGGATGTGCTTCAGTCGTCAGAAACAGGAGCCGGGCTTCAGGCGCTCCAGATCCAGATCCAGATCCAGCTGTTGAACTTCTTTAAGCAGTGTTCCATCCTTCTGTTCAATGACACGCACATTCTCTTATTGTCTGAGCACTCAGATCAGTCTCACACACAGCGCGGTGTTACTGAGATGTACGAGTGTATCGTTCCCCAGAACCTTCCGTCATCATGTACTCTCCCTCGCAGTGTTCTGTGGGAAACTTGCACTCATTTCTCCAAATAATATCTTTTGTTATGACAGATTGATCATTTTTGGGTGAACTGTCTCTTTAAGTCAGAGATGAATGATGAATGCACAGCAACACATTCAACACCTCAGCGTGTGCATAGCAACACCCTAGCAACCGTTCAGTACACTAGCAACCCCATAGTGTCGCCGTGGTTCTCTCTCTCTCTCTCTCTCTCTTCCACACACACACACACACACACACACACTCTCTCTCTCTCTCTCCCACACACAGACACACACACTCTCTCTCTCTCTCCCACACACACACACACACACACTCTCTCTCTCTCCCACACACACACACACACACACACTCTCTCTCTCTCTCTCTCTCTCTCTCTCCCACACACACACACACACTCTCTCTCTCTCCCACACACACACACACACACTCTCTCTCTCTCTCTCTCTCTCTCTCTCTCTCTCTCTCTCTCTCCCACACACACACTCTCTCTCTCTCTCTTTTTTTTTACTGCGTCTGTCTTTGTTTTATCTCTCGAACACATCCTCTCGCTCTCTTCATCTCTGTTTCTGGAGCGGGTTGGCAGCGC
Source organism: Phoxinus phoxinus (assembly GCF_949152265.1). Classification (NCBI taxonomy): domain Eukaryota; kingdom Metazoa; phylum Chordata; class Actinopteri; order Cypriniformes; family Leuciscidae; genus Phoxinus; species Phoxinus phoxinus. The sequence goes on along the minus strand of NC_136880.1, from coordinate 44,542,474 downwards.
TCCACGTTAGCTGAGTGGATTAGCATAACTTCCATCGTTTTTCACATTTGCTTTCTGTCTCTGTTATTTATTTATTTCCTCAGTCAGATGTAGATATTCCAGGAGTAAACGCAGTATTTCCTTCCGGAACGCCAGTTTCTGCTGCGGAACAATCTGATCTGTCCTAGAATATAGAGACACACACAAACACACACACACGCACGCACGCACGCACGCACACACTCACTCACTCACTCATTCACTCATTCACTCTCACACAAAAACACACACACTCACTCACACACACGCATGCACGCACACACACACACACTCACTCACTCACTCACTCTCTCACACACACACACACACACACACACACACACACACACACACACACACACACTCACTTTCTCACACACACACACACACACACTCACTCACTTTCTCTCACACACACACTCACTCACTTTCTCTCACACACACACACACAAACACACACACACACACACACACAAACACACACACACACACAAAGGAGCGCTGGTCTAGATCACTCAGCCTGACTGTGACCGCGCACATCACACACTAGCTCACATATTGACTAGTAATGTTTCACCCGTTAACTCCCCGTGTGCTGAACGTGTGTGTGTGTGTGTGTGTTGGCCGTGGTGTTGTAATGATCCCTGTAAGTGTGTTCAGGCATGCATGTGACCCATGTAGCGCTTTAGTCTAGAACTGGCCCGAGTCTAGAGTCGAGATCTAGTAGATCACTGAGACCCACTGAGACCCCCTGAGACCCACTGAGGCCCCCTGAGACCCCCTGAGACCCACTGAGGCCCCCTGAGACCCCCTGAGACCCACTGAGGCCCCCTGAGACCCACTGAGGCCCCCTGAGACCCACTGAGGCCCCCTGAGACCCACTGAGACCCACTGAGGCCCCCTGAGACCCACTGAGACCCACTGAGGCCAACTGAGGCCCACTGAGACCCCCTGAGACCCACTGAGGCCCCCTGAGACCCACTGAGACCCACTGAGGCCCCCTGAGACCCACTGAGACCCACTGAGGCCCCCTGAGACCCACTGAGACCCACTGAGGCCAACTGAGGCCCACTGAGACCCACTGAGACCCACTGAGGCCCCCTGAGACCCACTGAGACCCACTGAGGCCAACTGAGGCCCACAGAGACCCACTGAGACCCCCTGAGGCCCACTAAGACCCATTGAGGCCCCCTGAGGCCCACTGAGGCCCACTGAGGCCCCTTGAGACCCACTGATACTCACTGAGGCCCACAGAGACCCACTGAGACCCACTGAGACCCACTGAGGCCCACTGAGGCCCACTGAGACCCACTGAGACCCACTGAGGCCCACTGAGACCCACTGAGACCCACTGAGGCCCACTGAGACCCACTGAGACCCACTGAGGCCCACTGAGACCCACTGAGACCCACTGAGGCCCACTGAGGCCCACTGAGACCCACTGAGGCCCACTGAGACCCACTGAGGCCCACTGAGACCCACTGAGGCCCACTGAGACCCACTGAGGCCCACTGAGACCCACTGAGACCCACTGAGACCCACTGAGGCCCACTGAGACCCACTGAGGCCCACTGAGACCCACTGAGGCCCACTGAGGCCCACTGAGACCCACTGAGACCCACTGAGACCCACTGAGGGCCACTGAGACCCACTGAGACCCACTGAGGCCCACTGAGACCCAATGAGGCCCACACTGAGACCCACTGAGGCCCACTGAGACCCACTGAGGCCCACAGAGACCCACTGAGGCCCACTGAGACCCACTGAGACCCACTGAGACCCACTGAGACCCACTGAGACCCACTGAGACCCACTGAGACCCACTGAGGCCCACTGAGGCCCACTGAGACCCACTGAGACCCACTGAGACCCACTGAGACCCACTGAGACCCACTGAGACCCACTGAGACCCACTGAGGCCCACTGAGACCCACTGAGACCCACTGAGACCCACTGAGACCCAATGAGGCCCACACTGAGGGGGCTCCTACGGGACATGCAGATCATCCCAACAGACACGATTTTTATAAATATGCATCATTACAGTTTCTCTGCACTGCAAAAATGCCTTTCTTACTCAGTATTTCTGTCTCGTTTCCAGTCCAAATAACAAAACAATTCTTACATCAAGAAGCATTTACTAGATGAGTAAAATGACATAAGAAATTAGATTAGTTAGGTGAGTTTTTGCTTAAAACAAGCAAAATGATCTGCTAGTGGGATAAGAAAAATAATCTTGTTTTCCATTTGAATGAAGATTATTTTTCTTGTTTTGTGTGATCGGGTTGTGCGTTGGCTGTGATCGTTACCCCGCTGTCCTCTGTCTCCCTCTCTGTGCTCCAGTCCGCCGCGTTCCCCCCCGCTTCACCATCCTTCCCAGCAGCCACGAGATCATGCCGGGCGGCAGCGTGAACATCACCTGTGTGGCGGTCGGCTCGCCCATGCCGTACGTGAAGTGGATGCTGAACTCCGAGGACCTGACGCCGGAGGACGAGATGCCCGTGGGCCGGAACGTTCTGGAGCTGAACGGCGTGCGCGAGTCCGCTAACTACACCTGCGTGGCCATGAGCAGCCTGGGCATCATCGAGGCGGTGGCGCAGGTCATCGTCAAGTGTAAGGAAAGAGTCTATTACAGCCAGATCCAGAATGTAGAAGAGCTTCCAGAATCTGGAGAATGATGTTGGGTCGAGCATCACTTTTGCAAATCTCTCTCTCTCCCTCTCAGCTTTACCCAGAGCTCCCGGTACCCCCATCGTCACGGAGACGACCCCCACCAGCGTCACCATCACCTGGGACTCTGGTAACCCCGACCCCGTCTCCTATTACATCATCCAGTACCGCGCCAGATCGCCGGACAGCAAGTTCGAGACGGTGGACTCCATCACCACGACCCGCTACAGCATCGGCGGCCTGTACCCCAACACCGAGTACGAGATCCGCGTGTCCGCCGTCAACACCATCGGCCAGGGGCCGCCCAGCAACAAGGTGGAGGCTCGGACCGGAGAGCAAGCGCCCGCCAGCCCGCCCAGGAACATCCAGGCACTGCTTTCAATTATTACAGTCTTTAAATGAATGCATTTTTAGCTAACTGGGTTGTACATTTCTGAAATACAGACAGAGCACAATAAAGATCTCTCTAAATTGTAATATGGACACTTTCTGTACACTGCATAAATACATTTCTTACTTAGTATTTTTGTCTTGTTTCTTGTTAAATCAAGATGCATTTACTAGATGAGTAAAATGGCACAAGATATTATGTCCTTGATTTCCGGGGGAATTCATCAAAATTAAGTGAGTAGATGCTTAAAAAAAGCAAAATGATCTGCCAATGGGGTCAGAAAAGTAATGTTAATTCAAACAGAAACACGATTATTTTTCTCACCCCATTGGAAGATAATGTATCTTGCTTTAAACAAAAAACTCACTTAATCTTTATTTATTTACCCAGAAAACAAGACTCAATATCTTATACTCATCTAGTAAATGGATCTTGATTTAAGAAATGTTTGATTTGGAAACAAGTGTAAATCTGCTTTGGAATCATGTGTGTTGTGAAAAGCGCTATATAAATAATCTTGTGACTTGAATTGAATCCAGGCGCGCATCATATCGCAGAACGCAGTGATGGTGCGCTGGGACGAGCCGGAGGAGCCCAACGGGATGATCAAGGGCTATCGGGTGTATTACACCATGGATCCCTCGCAGCCGATGAGCAACTGGCAGATCCACAACGTCCAGGACAGCACGATCACCACCATCCACAGCCTCGTGCCGTCCGAGACCTACACCATCCGTGTGCTGGCCTTCACCTCCGTGGGAGACGGACCCTTCTCCGACCCCGTGCACGTCAAAGTGCGGCCTGGAGGTGAGTCTCTCGCACATCAACCCTGAGGTGATGACACACGGGGCAACTTTTTGAGGAATGTTGCCATCAACGGGCAACCAGAGGATACATAGGGCCCGCGATCAATCTAAATTATCCAGATAGAAATGTATTGCCCATTTTTAATGGGAAAGTACGTGTCCCAGCAACAATCGCTCGGCAACATTGCTCAAAAAGTTGCCCCGTGTGTCATCACCTTTAAGGTTTGTTCACACCAAGAACGATAACGGCCTGTGTGCTCTAAAAGTGCGTTCCTGTCGCTCACACAGTAGACCGCTGCCGCTTGCAACGCCAAGGTCATGGGTTCGATTCCCAGGGAAAGCCAGAACTGATAAGAATGTAAATGTGTACCTTGAAATGCTTTGGATAAAAGCGTCTGCCGAATGCATAAATGTAAAGTGTGTACACCATCATGAACATGTTCAGCAGGAGTCCTCAGTGCTTCGAGTGAAGCTAGTGTAATCGATACAATAATCCAACAGTGACTTTAGCTGACGTAGTCAATAACGTGGAATAAAAACAACAGCTAGTCTTTTTCACCGCGGCTTCTGGGGAATCAAGACGATGTTGTGGAAACGAGAGCGGGAAACCTGAGGTAATACTTGACTTGTCAAACACTGGCGGGTTTTTCTGGACCTCGGCGATTAACTTCTCCGCAATGTCGTCTGCCATTTTAAATGCGCGAGCCCTTTAAATTAGAATGGGTTCTGATTGGCTGTCAGTGTTTTATCGTTCAACAGCTGGAAAAAAATCCTTCCGAAAGTGATCCCAAGGATATCGTTTCTCTATAT
>NC_136880.1:44510044-44532579 GCF_949152265.1 Phoxinus phoxinus | reverse complement strand
TCCTCCTTCCTCCTCTCACCCATTTTCCTCCTCTCCTCTCCTCCTCTTCCTTCTCCTCTTCTCCTCTTCTCCTCTTCTCCTCTCCTCCTCTTCTCCTCTCTCCTCTTCTCCTCTCCTCTCTTCCTTCTCCTCTCCTCTCCTCCTCTTCCTTCTCCTCTCCTCCTCTTCTCCTCCTCTTCCTTCTCCTCTCCTCCTCTTCTTCCTCTCCTCCTCTTCTCCTCTTCTCCTCTCCTCCTCTTCTCCTCTCCTCCTCTTCCTTCTCCTCTTCTCCTCTCCTCCTCTCCTCCTCTCCCCATTTTCCTCCTCTCCTCTCCTCCTCTTCCTTCTCCTCTCCTCCTCTTCCTTCTCCTCTCCTCCTCTTCTCCTCTCCTCCTCTTCTCCTCTCCTCCTCTTCTCCTCTCCTCCTCTTCTCCTCTCCTCTTCCTTCTCCTCTCCTCCTCTTCTTCTCCTCTCCTCCTCTTCTCCTCTCCTCCTCTTCTCCTCTCCTCCTCTTCTCCTCTTCTCCTCTCCTCCTCATCCTCCTCTTCCTTCTCCTCTTCTCTCTTCTCTCTCCTCCTCTTCCTTCTCCTCTCCTCCTCTTCCTTCTCCTCTTCTCCTCTTCTCCTCTCCTCCTTTCTCCTCTTCTCCTCTCCTCCTCTCCTCCTCTTCCTTCTCCTCTTCTCCTCCCTCCTCCTCCTCTTCTTCTCCTCTCCTCCTCCTCTTCCTTCTCCTCTCTCTCCTCCTCTTCCTTCTCCTCTCCTCCTCTTCCTTCTCCTCTCCTCCTCTTTCCTTCTCCTCCCTCCTCCTCTTCCTTCTCCTCTCCTCTCCTCTCCTCCTCTTCCTTCTCCTCTCCTCCTCCTCTTCTCCTCTCCTCCTCTTCTCCTCTCCTCCTCTTCTCCTCTCCTCCTCTCCTCCTCTTCCTTCTCCTCTTCTCCTCCTCTCCTCCTCTTCCTTCTCCTCTTCTCCTCTCCTCCTCTCCTCCTCTCCCCATTTTCCTCCTCTCCTCCTCTTCCTCCTCCTCCTTCTCTCCTCCTCCTCTTCCTCTCCTCCTTCTCTCCTCCTCCTCTTCCTCCTTCTCTCCTCCTCCTCTTCCTCCTCCTCCTTCTCTCCTCTTCCTCCTCCTCCTTCTCTTCTCCTCCTCCTCCTCCTCCTTCTCTTCTCCTACTCTTCCTCCTCCTCTTCTCCTCCTCTTCCTCCTCCTCCCTCTCTCCTCCTCCTCTTCCTCCTTCTCCTTCTCCTACTCTTCCTCCTCCTCTTCCTCCTCCTCCTCGGGTCAGAGCCCACGTCTCCTCCGGCTCAGGTCCGCTGCTCCTCCGTCAGCTCCTCTTCTCTGTCGGTGAGCTGGGCTCCGGCGCCGGAGGAGCAGCAGAACTCGGCGCTGCTCGGGTACGAGGTGTATTATCAGCTCAGCGGCGGAGACTTTGTGCAGATGCTGCGTCTGGAGCCGGACGTGGGACAGGCGCTCCTGAAGGGCCTGCGGCGCTGGAGCTCGTACCTCCTCACGGTGGCGGCGCTGACGGAGCAGGGCCTCGGACCCCAGAGCCCAGCCGTAGAGTGCAGAACCGATGAGGACGGTAAAACCAGTCAAACCTACAGCGCTTTACAGTACAGATCGTGTCCCAGTAATAAACAGGAGAATAACAGAATCAAACTTCATCAGATATGAGACGCGTTCAGAGGATCTACTGAAGATCATAGAGTCATTATTCAGATCAGTTATGAAACACTCATGTCTGCTGTGAAGGAGGTCCTTCAGTCGTTCAGCATTAGATCCCTCTTCTCATCTAGAGCTTTTAGATTCTTCAGGTGCTTCTTTGTAGATCAATAAAGTTATTGATGTTTCATTAGAAGTTCTTCAGATGAGTGTTTTGGAATGAAATCTGACTTGGGTATAGTTATATATATAATATAATAAAATAAACATATTATAATATAATAAATATAATATAATTAGATTATATTACCCTCCACCAAACAACCCCACGCCATAACCCCCCCTCCACCAAACAACCCCACACCATAATCCCCCCTCCACCAAACAACCCCACGCCATAACCCCCCCTCCACCAAACAACCCCACACCATAATCCCCCCTCCACCAAACAACCCCACACCATAACCCCCCCTCCACCAAACAACCCCACACCATAACCCCCCTCCACCTAACAACCCCACACCATAATCCCCCTCCACCAAACAACCCCACACCATAATCCCCCCTCCACCAAACAACCCCACGCCATAACCCCCCCTCCACCAAACAACCCCACACCATAATCCCCCTCCACCAAACAACCCCACGCCATAACCCCCCCTCCACCAAACAACCCCACACCATAACCCCCCCCTCCACCAAACAACCCCACACCATAATCCCCCTCCACCAAACAACCCCACACCATAACCCCGCCTCCACCAAACAACCCCACGCCATAACCCCCCCTCCACCAAACAACCCCACACCATAATCCCCCTCCACCAAACAACCCCACACCATAACCCCCCCTCCACCAAACAACCCCACACCATAATCCCCCCTCCACCAAACAACCCCACACCATAATCCCCCTCCACCAAACAACCCCACACCATAATCCCCCCTCCACCAAACAACCCCACACCATAATCCCCCCTCCACCAAACAACCCCACACCATAATCCCCCTCCACCAAACAACCCCACACCATAATCCCCCTCCACCAAACAACCCCACACCATAACCCCCCCTCCACCAAACAACCCCACACCATAATCCCCCCTCCACCAAACAACCCCACACCATAACCCCCCCTCCACCAAACAACCCCACACCATAACCCCCCCTCCACCAAACAACCCCACACCATAACCCCCCTCCACCAAACAACCCCACACCATAACCCCCCCTCCACCAAACAACCCCACACCATAATCCCCCCTCCACCAAACAACCCCACACCATAACCCCCCCTCCACCAAACAACCCCACACCATAATCCCCCCTCCACCAAACAACCGCACACCATAACCCCCCCTCCACCAAACAACCCCACACCATAACCCCCCCTCCACCAAACAACCCCACGCCATAATCCCCCCTCCACCAAACAACCCCACACCATAATCCCCCCTCCACCAAACAACCCCACACCATAACCCCCCCTCCACCAAACAACCCCACACCATAATCCCCCCTCCACCAAACAACCCCACACCATAACCCCCCCTCCACCAAACAACCCCACGCCATAACCCCCCTTCCACCAAACAACCCCACGCCATAACCCCCCCCTCCACCAAACAACCCCACACCATAACCCCCCCTCCACCAAACAACCCCACGCCATAACCCCCCCTCCACCAAACAACCCCACACCATAACCCCCCCTCCACCAAACAACCCCACACCATAACCCCCCCTCCACCAAACAACCCCACACCATAACCCCCCCTCCACCAAACAACCCCACGCCATAATCCCCCCTCCACCAAACAACCCCACACCATAATCCCCCTCCACCAAACAACCCCACGCCATAACCCCCCCTCCACCAAACAACCCCACACCATAACCCCCCCCTCCACCAAACAACCCCACACCATAATCCCCCTCCACCAAACAACCCCACACCATAACCCCGCCTCCACCAAACAACCCCACGCCATAACCCCCCCTCCACCAAACAACCCCACACCATAATCCCCCTCCACCAAACAACCCCACACCATAACCCCCCCTCCACCAAACAACCCCACACCATAATCCCCCCTTCCACCAAACAACCCCACACCATAATCCCCCTCCACCAAACAACCCCACACCATAATCCCCCCTCCACCAAACAACCCCACACCATAATCCCCCCTCCACCAAACAACCCCACACCATAATCCCCCTCCACCAAACAACCCCACACCATAATCCCCCTCCACCAAACAACCCCACACCATAACCCCCCCTCCACCAAACAACCCCACACCATAATCCCCCCTCCACCAAACAACCCCACACCATAACCCCCCCTCCACCAAACAACCCCACACCATAACCCCCCCTCCACCAAACAACCCCACACCATAACCCCCCTCCACCAAACAACCCCACACCATAACCCCCCCTCCACCAAACAACCCCACACCATAATCCCCCCTCCACCAAACAACCCCACACCATAACCCCCCCTCCACCAAACAACCCCACACCATAATCCCCCCTCCACCAAACAACCGCACACCATAACCCCCCCTCCACCAAACAACCCCACACCATAACCCCCCCTCCACCAAACAACCCCACGCCATAATCCCCCCTCCACCAAACAACCCCACACCATAATCCCCCCTCCACCAAACAACCCCACACCATAACCCCCCCTCCACCAAACAACCCCACACCATAATCCCCCCTCCACCAAACAACCCCACACCATAACCCCCCCTCCACCAAACAACCCCACGCCATAACCCCCCTTCCACCAAACAACCCCACGCCATAACCCCCCCCTCCACCAAACAACCCCACACCATAACCCCCCCTCCACCAAACAACCCCACGCCATAACCCCCCCTCCACCAAACAACCCCACACCATAACCCCCCCTCCACCAAACAACCCCACACCATAACCCCCCCTCCACCAAACAACCCCACACCATAACCCCCCTCCACCAAACAACCCCACACCATAACCCCCCCTCCACCAAACAACCCGACACCATTACCCCCCCTCCACCAAACAACCCCACACCATAACCCCCCCTCCACCAAACAACCGCACACCATAACCCCCCCTCTGTGTCCATGGAAGGGATTGGAGGAGGAGTGATACTGTTTGGCAATAAAGTGTATATTCGGGCCGCCACAGTCTAGTTAATAACCGGGAAGCACTGAATCTGTTTGTGCCGGTCAGTGTTGATCATGTGGCGTCTCAGATTAATCAATGTATGGGAAACGCTGCAGATTCAACTTTAATTGTGTGTGTGTGTGTGTGTGTGTGTGTGTGTGTGTGTGTGTGTGTGTGTGTGTGTGTGTGTGTGTGTGTTCAGTGCCCGGAGCTCCGCCCCGTCAGGTGGACGTCCAGCTGATAAACAGCACCTGTGTTAAAGTGTCGTGGCGCTCTGTGTTGCCGGGGCAACGGAACGGGCAGATCCGTGGTTACCAGGTTCATTACGCGCGTGTGGAGAACGGGGAGTCACATGGCCTGCCGCGCATCAGGGACATGATGCTGGACGATGCCCAGGTGAGGTCGCGACCCCGGCACACCCTCAAACTGATTTACATAATCTGCCAATTCGTCTTATCCAGATTATTGTGCGTCGTAGAAGAAAGCGGTTTTCTGTGAGCATACAAGACAGTGAAGCAGAATAGTACATTCCTCAATCGAGTTACAAATGGCTAAATTCACTCTTGTGTATATATCTGTTAGGTGCGCTTGTGTAGTTTTGGTATTATGTTAGTATTGATTGATCATGTTAGTATTGATTGATCATGTTAGTATTGATTGAGTATGTTAGTATTGATTGATCATGTTAGTATTGATTGATTATGTTAGTATTGATTGATCATGTTAGTATTGATTGATTATGTTAGTATTGATTGATCATGTTAGTATTGATTGAGTATGTTAGTATTGATTGATTGATCATGTTAGTATTGATTGATCATGTTAGTATTGATTGATTGATCATGTTAGTATTGATTGATCATGTTAGTATTGATTGATCATGTTAGTATTGATTGATCATGTTAGTATTGATTGATCATGTTAGTATTGATTGAGTATGTTAGTATTGATTGATCATGTTAGTATTGATTGATCATGTTAGTATTGATTGATTATGTTAGTATTGATTGATTGATCATGTTAGTATTGATTGATTATGTTAGTATTGATTGATTATGTTAGTATTGATTGATTGATCATGTTAGTATTGATTGAGTATGTTAGTATTGATTGATCATGTTAGTATTGATTGATTATGTTAGTATTGATTGATTGATTATGTTAGTATTGATTGATTATGTTAGTATTGATTGATTATGTTAGTATTGATTGAGTATGTTAGTATTGATTGATTATGTTAGTATTGATTGATTGATTATGTTAGTATTGATTGATTATGTTAGTATTGATTGATTGATTATGTTAGTATTGATTGATTATGTTAGTATTGATTGAGTATGTTAGTATTGTGAGCTGATCTGAATGAACAAACTCCATTCTGTTCTTTCACTAAATTAATCTCACCCTCCTCTTCTCCTCCTACACGCCGCCTGCTCATCACTGGATCTCTCACGTGTGTGTGTGTGTGTGTGTGTGTGTGTGTGTGTGTGTGTGTGTGTGTGTGTGTCGTTAGAGGGACGTGGATGAGACAGCACAATATGTGAGTATGAGCTTCAGCTTATGAATGAATGCATGAATGATTGAATAGGGATTAAAGAAGAAATGCATGAATTAATTAATTAATTAAAGCATGAATGAATGAATGAAAGCACCAGTGACATGTGATCAGGGCAGGTGTGAGGTCAGAGCTGATTGGTTAATGTCGAGTTGACATCATACCTGGTGTGTGTGTAGGAGCTGATCATTGAGGATCTGCAGCCTGAGACGCTTTACTCCATCAGTGTGGCGGCGTACACCATCAGAGGAGACGGCGCTCAGAGCCGCGCTCATCTGGTGCAGACGCCCGTCACATGTGAGTGTGTGTGAGTGTGTACTCCATCAATATAGTTATGTGATGATATAAGACTGAGTCAGTTACTGTGAGTGTGTGTGTTTCCTGCAGTGCCGGCTCGACCCATTCTGTCGGTGCGTCTGGTTAACGAGACGTCAGCGTGTGTGATCTGGACGACCCAGCGATCCTCCAACCCTCTGCAGGAGATCCGGGGCTTCCGTCTGACCTACGGCCTCAAGAACCACTCGCGCTCGTTCTCTGTGGACGTCAGACCCGAGGAGCGCCGGCGCGACGTGAGCGACCTGCGTCCTGGAGGCGTGTACTCATTCCTCCTGGCCGCTAGAGGGCGCTCTGGCTACGGCGAGCCGGCGGAAGAGGAGCTGTCGGTGCCGGAGTTTCCTCCCAGAGGTTTCCCGCTGCTGGTGGAGCGAGTGAACGCCACATGCTGCTCGCTGCAGTTCTCCTGGATTCCTCCGGGCGGCACTTATACGGGATACACGCTCGCGTACGAGGAAGCGGGAGGCGGCGTTGAACCGCGGACGCTAGCGGTGCCGGCGGATGCGTGTAGCTACACCCTTCACGGGCTGAACCCGGACCAGGCGTACGCTGTGAGAATATCGGCTCTTAACGCCGCCGGGTCAGGCCCGTTTAGCCCACAGGTGCGGTTCCGAACCACAGCCTTCGACACAGGTACGACTGGTGAACGAAACCCCACCCACAACCAACCCCACCCAACCAATCACAGTGGAGATGTGAATGTGGGCGGAGCACAGGTAACACTCAGCCAGTCGTTAGGGGGCGGAATTTCGAGGTAAGTGACAGGTGTCAGTCACAGTCCATTGGAGGACGAGCACTTGAGTTCATAGTAAGACTAGAGACGTTTTCTTGTCATCCTCTATTTTGAGTTCCTTCACTTCCTACATTTCCTAACACTTCCCAGTCCAGTTTGTGGTGTGGCACATATAGAATAAGTGTGTGTTTGTGTGTATTTGAGGTTTATGTCTCACCTCTCGACTTCCTTCCTTCTGAATAACCTTGATCCGCAGCGAGTGAATGTGTGTCGGCTCTCGGTGGATCAGCCACAGCTGCGTCCGCCATACGCTCACCTCCTACATCACACACACTATTCCCTGCACAGGCCTCGGCGCACGCGGCTCCCTCACCGCCCAGTGTGTGTGTGTGTGTGTGTGTGTGTGTGTGTGTGTGTGTGTGTGTGTGTGTGTTCTTAGATTACGCCAGTCTCACGTGTTGTTCGTGTCTGTGTGTGTTTTCGGACAGACGTGCCGAGGAACTTCTCTGTGAATCTGGCGACTAAGACGAGTGTGTTGCTGACGTGGGAGTTTCCGGAGAACAGCGCCCCCTATCGCTTCACAGTGAGTCGCTGCACTTCATTGGGGAGTTTGAGTGTGGAAAGAAAAAAGGATGTAGTGATTTTTGTGTGTGTGTGTTTGTGTGCGTGCATTCGGACGTGCGTGTGTGTGTTCTGGCCGTTCATGTCCACGACTACAGTGTTTGGTGGCTCTTGAGTTTCTGACTGCTCTGCTCCTCAGGTGGAGTATAACCGGCAGAAGATGGAGGTGGACGCTCGTCTGAGGAAAGCGGTGATTCCCAACCTCCAGCCTGACACCAGTTACGACTTCAAGATCACCAGTCCCGAGGGGAACATGGGAGGACTGAGACACCGCATCCACGCCAAGACCTCGCCACCCATCCTGATCCGCCGGCCCGAGCTGGACCACACGCGAGAAGCCGAGGCCACGGTGACCATCATACTGCCCTCGCTCGACAGCCGGAGCCACGTCAGGTGCCGAAACACACACCAATCATGCACGACATGCACACATACATCAAGTCAAGTCGCCTTCATATATATCACAACACGTCCGCAGCAGGAGAGGATAACCCTCAGGGTGAACAGAACAGAACAGAACTTATAGGTATTGCAGATATCATTAATTCATGATTTGAATGTTCAACATAATTGAGAGTTTCGTCTGATTGGACGGGGGATCAGGAGGACTGGACAGGAGGAGCTGGGGAGGGAGGAGCTGAGCTGGGGAGGGAGGAGCTGAGCTGGGGAGGGAGGAGGAGCTGGGGAGGGAGGAGCTGAGCTGGGGAGTGAGGAGGAGCTGGGGAGGGAGGAGGAGCTGGGGAGGGAGGAGGAGCTGGGGAGTGAGGAGGAGCTGGGGAGGGAGGAGGAGCTGGGGAGGGAGGAGCTGGGGAGGGAGGAGGAGCTGGGGAGTGAGGAGGAGCTGGGGAGTGAGGAGGAGCTGGGGAGGGAGGAGGAGCTGGGGAGGGAGGAGGAGCTGGGGAGGGAGGAGGAGCTGGGGAGGGAGGAGGAGCTGGGGAGGGAGGAGGAGCTGGGGAGTGAGGAGGAGCTGGGGAGGGAGGAGGAGCTGGGGAGGGAGGAGGAGCTGGGGAGGGAGGAGGAGCTGGGGAGTGAGGAGGGTAATACACTCCTGAGGAACGCCACAGCTGCTGATAACACTGAAGAGATTATATAGGCAAGGCAAGTTTATTTATATAGCACATTTCATACACAATGGTAATTCAAAGTGCTTAACATAGAAGAAATTAAAATAATCAAAAGAAATGAGAATAATTAAAACAGTTTAGAATAAAAAAATAAATAAAATACAGTGCAAACAGGACGCACAGTGGCACAATGCTCATTCAGTAAATGCACAGCTAAACAGAAGTGTTTTGAGTCTGGATGTGAATGTGGCTACAGTAGGAGCACACCTGATCTCTTCTGGAAGCTGGTTCCAGCTGCGGCTGGCATAATAGCTAAAAGCGGACTCTCCTTGCTTTGAGTGAACCCTTGGTATTTCTAGTTGATGTGATCCTAATGATCTGAGTGATCTGTTGGGTTTATATTCAGTGAGCATATCTGCAATGTATTGAGGACCTAGGCCATTAAATGATTTATATACCATTAATAATACTTTAAAATCAATCCTAAATGTGACTGGGAGCCAGTGTAAAGACCTGAGGACTGGTGTGATATGTTCATATTTTCTGGTTCTGCTTAGGATCCTGGCGGCAGCGTTCTGTACGAGCTGCAACTGTCTTATGGTCTTTTTGGGAAGGCCAGTAAGGAGTCCATTACAATAATCCACCCTGCTGGTGATGAAAGCATGCACAAGTTTCTCTAAGTCCTGACTGGAAACAAAGCCTCTAATTCTTGCAATATTTTTCAGATGATAGTATGCCGATTTAGTTATTGATTTGACATGACTACTGAAGCTAAGGTCTGACTCTAGAGACACACCAAGATTCCTGACTTGATTTTTAGTTGTTTGACCTCTAGAGTGAAGGTATGCGTTCACCTTGAGAACTTCATCTTTGTTTCCAAACGCAATGACTTCAGTTTTGTCTTTGTTTAACTGAAGAAAGTTTTGGCACATCCAACTGTTTACTTCATCAATGCATTGGAACAGGGAGTCAATGGGGCTGTAATCGTTAGGCGATAGGGCTAAGTAGATCTGTGTGTCGTCTGCATAGCTGTGTGTGTGTGTGTGTGTGTGTGTGGTAAGCCAACCTTACCACAATCCATTTTAACGAAAAAATCAAGACAGACTGGTTCTCCCTCCCACACGAACAGTGCGCTACATTGGAAATTGCCATAAATCACTTACCAAATACACCGGACATAGTTGTAATTAATGAACACACCAAAGCCGTTACGATAATAGAAATTGGTTGCTCTTTTGATGCTTACATGGACACCTGCTATGCTTCAAAACTGTTGAAATATCAACCATGGTATAATGTTTTCAATAACTTTGGCTACTCCTGTAAAGTTATTGCCCTCATTTTTGGTAGTTTAGGCCATGTGCATAAGTTGTGTGTAAGAGGCCTGCAGATTTGCGGACTACATAAGAACAAAGCCAAAAAACTGACCAGATATTGTTCGGTATCAGCAGTGATTGGCAGCCTCTATATATGGAGGCGTAGGTGCCACCTTTACCCTTAATGTGCATAATGGACTGAGATATCGGCTGCTGTTGTACATCTTTCTGCCAAATTTGGATTATGCCATGATATATGTTTATCTTTTAATCCAAATAAAGAAATTAAATGTGTGTGTGTGTGTGTGTGTGTGTGTGTGTGTGTGTCGTCTGCATAGCTGTGTGTGTGTGTGTGTGTGTGTGTGTGTGTGTGTGTGTGTGTGTGTGTGTGTGTGTGTGTGTTTGTGTGTGTGTGTGTGTGTGTGTGTGTGTGTGTGTGTGTGTGTGTGTGTGTGTGTGTGTGTGTGTGTGGTCTGCATAGCTGTGTGTGTGTGTCGTCTGCATAGCTGTGGTAAGAGATTTGGTTCTTTCTCATTATTTGGCTCATTGGGAGCATGTACAGGTTGAATAGGAGTGGCCCGAGTATTGAGCCTTGAGGAACTCCGCATGTCATGGATGTCCACTCAGACTTATGGTCTCCTATACTCACATAATAACCTCTCGCTTCTAAGTATGACCTGAACCATTTTAGGACTATCCCAGAAAGCCCCACCCAGTTTTCCAGCCTGTCAAGAAGTATGTTGTGATCAACAGTGTCAAAAGCAGCACTGAGGTCGAGTAGTACCAACACTGATATTTTGCCTGTATCAGTATTTAAGCGAATATCGTTAATTATCTTTATGAGCGCTGTCTCTGTGCTGTGATGCGATCGGAAACCAGATTGAAAATGGTCAAAGTATCCGTTTGAGCTTAAGAATTTGTTCAGCTGATTGAAAACAACTTTTTCAATGATCTTGCCAATGAAAGGAAGATTTGAGATCGGAAAATATATGGAAAATAAGATAGTTTGATTGATTCACTTCCGTTGTAGAGATCATTAGTTATTAACTGAGGGTCCGCTTACACGACACCGTTCTAACGGTGAAACTTTTAATGTGTTCCGGCCGTTCATTCACACACACCAGTGTTTGGAGCTCGAGAACACACACTCTGAAACAGGATCAAAGTGCAAGTTTTGAAAAATGTTGAAAGCGTTCTCATCTCTGTGTAAACTTCAGAAACGTGAATCTGTGAAACGCTGACGCCGCACATGCATATCACGTGTTGAGTCTATAGGTGTGTGTGTTTGCTCATGTGTGTGAGGTGCTGGATCGCACGAGAGGACAGGAATCCTCCGGCTGCTGCACTGTGAATAATTCAGAACCGCAGTGGATTTGTGTTTCTGGCTGCGTCTGGTGCTGAGCTCAGGAAGAAGATCACTTCAGCTCCCGACGCAATAACTGCAGCACACACACTTTACAGATCTCACGCAGCGCACGCTTCCGTTTCTCAGCGCTCAGATGTGTGTCAGCAAACGCCAGCGCGAGAGATGCTGCTTCAGACACACAGATGATGAATATACGACAGCTCACGAGTGTCCACACACTCATCCGGTCTCAAGCGGCTCACTGCAGTTCTGACAGAAATACTGCAACAGTTGCTCATTGATGATGTTAGTTATTGCATTAACTTCCGTTACTAATGGGGCCGTACTGTAAAGTGCTGAGACTTTCATTGAAGGAATCGTTAAAGAAGTCGATCATTTTATCCCTATAACTAAAATCACATATTTAAACTTTTTTTAATAAAGAAAAGTTCTTCATGCCTTAAAATATCTTGAATGTAACTCGACACCCTTGCCTCATTTAGTATGCGCAGTTCTATGAATATGCAAACGAGCCCCGCCTCCACTCACTCACTCACTCAGAGATCCACTGGTGGACGATCACACGTTGATCTGATTGGTCAAGGTAGTGTGTGACGTCAGAAACACCAGCGATTTCAAAGCGTGTGTTTGAGACTGTCTTTGGTTCACTGCAGTTTTAAGCAGAAAATACTCAGCAATGCTGTCGACTTATGAACTTACACATGGTGTGTGTTACAGCAGATTAATAACACCACATACACACATACACTACATTAATAGCTGGATTTTCAACACAGGGGGACTTTAAAGTCATGTTTATTCGTTGTCAATTCATGCTGTGATTCACACACACACACACACACACACACACACACACACACACACAGCTGAAACGTTCACGTTCGCCAGGGTTCATTAGTGCGCAGCTCGTGTGTGTGATGAGATCTGGAGAACTAACAAACCCTCATGTTGCGTGTGTGCCGGCAGGAACATCTATGTGGTGGTGGTTCCTCTGAAGAGAGCCCGAGGAGTGATCCGTCACCTGAAGAGCCCGGACGAGATGGACCTGGAGGAGGTACAGCCGCGCACATCTCACTAGCGTTAGCGTCAGTTTCACGTTTAACCAAACCAGCTTTTGAGATGCTGCGACGCGATTGGTCCGCTGGTTAGTCCAGTTATCCAATCACAGCCTCTGCTGAGGCAAAGGGGATTTATTCTGTAAGTGTGTGTTCATGCGCATCTTCTTATCGGATGATAATTAACAACCTCATTTGAGCAGTGTTGCATTACAATATTGGGTTACTCCCTTAAAAAGTAACTTATTGCGTTATTTTGTAACTTTTTAAGGAAAGTAATGTGGTACATCACTGTTGCGTTACCTTTTCTCACCTGGTCTGGGCATTTTATAACACAAAAGTGCTATTTATGGGCAAATATTAAGGCCCTTTCTCACCAAAATGGGAAGAATTAGCCTCAGACTGAAGGTAGCGCAAATTCAAACAAACCTTTCAACTTTAAACACTTACTTCACCAAAAAGGTAATCTGATTACATAACTCAAGTTACGCTTTTACCCAAACACTGCATATGAGCACATATATTTTTCACATTTATATATTTTTTATGCAATAGCCTAAAATGTGGACAAAAACAGGTGGAGGGAAACATCTTTGATTATTGTTATTATTATGCGTGAGATCTGAAACCACTAATGCAGATCTACAGGTTATAAGTCTGATGCGTGTCGTGCTGGTGATGCTGCGCAGATAATCAGATAATTGTGATATATGAGCAGGGTGAAGCTCACACACAAATATTAAACAAACAATTGTTGTTTTGCAACATTGAAACATAAAACCGAAGAAGAAATGCTCCACTCACTCACTCACTCAGAGATCCACTGGTTGGTTACAAGGTACTTTGTGACGTCAGAAACACCAGCGATTTCAAACCGTGTTTTTGAGTTTGTGTGTGTGTGTGTGTGTGTGTGTGTGTGTGCAGCTGCTGAAGGACATCAGCCAGAAGCAGCGCGACCCGCGCCAGCGCCAGGTGGACCTGCGCAGAGCCTACATCACGGCCCGCTTCACCCCCGCCACGCTGCCCGGCTTCTTCACGCTGGGGAACCAGCAGGACTACGGCGGCTTCGAGAACCGGGCCTTAGAGTCCGGCCAGGAGTACGTGTTCTTCATCCTGGCGGAGCTCAACTCCACCACTGGGGTAAGATGTGCCGACTGCACACGTGTGTGTGTGTGTGTGTGTGTGTGTGTGTGTGTGCAGGCGTAACGCTCCTGTGTTTGTGTGTTCAGAAGATGTTTGTGGCCAGCCCTTACACCGACCCCGTGATCGCGCCGGACTCGGACCCGCAGCCGCTGGACGCGAGCGACGGCCTCATCTGGGTTCTGGGACCCGTCCTGGCCGTCGTCTTCATCGTCTGCATCGTCATCGCCATCCTGCTCTACAAGAAGTGAGTGTGAAGTGTGTGTATCGCTGTGCCTGAGAGGCTTGTGTGTCGGATCACATGCACTGTTGTGCTCATAAGTTTACACCCCCCTGCAAGACCTTGATAATGTAGACAAAATCTATTATTATTTTAAATGTTGTCTAAAATCTATAATTATCTATTCATATTTAAATCAATTTACAATAAGGTTCCGTTTGTTAACATTAGTTAACTACATCAACAGCGTTTATAAATCTTAGTTCTCTTTCGAGGGAACGCCTTCAGCGTGACGCGTCTGAAGCCTGTGTGGAACTAGTCCAGTCTCGATCGGTGTCGCGTCACCGCGTCACTCGTGACGTCGCATGTGCCGGCGATGCGGAAGCTATGAACGGACGCCGGATCACAGCAGCGTCAGCTTCTGGTCTTCAGCAAGCGCTCTGTGTGACTGTATTGTCTTATTTGGTGTTGTCTGTCTAAGCGCTCTTATAGTCTCTTATATTATATAAAAAGAAAAATATGGCGAAAAAAGTGAATCATTTCAGACAGTGTGCGTCCCCCGCTATTTGAGCGAGCGCGACACACTCGCTCTGTGGTGTTTGTCTGGGAGTGGAGTGCTCGAGTGTGATAGGACGCTCCGCTCCCGGCTGGCCCTGCTCCATGAATCTGGCCAGGCCCCCGAGGGTCGGGTCCGGCGTCTGTCGAGGCGGCGCGGCGTCTGCACACATGGAGCTGGCGGATGAAGTTGAGACGCTTCGGCATGGGTTAGGGTTAGCACTCAGCATAGTTTCTCAGCATTCAGCAGCCGGCTCCATTGGCCCCGGCACGGGTCGGAAGCTCTGCGGCTTCTTCCGCCCAGCACGAGGACCCGATGCTCGAAGTATCTGGCTCTGAGGAGTTCGATATCTTGAGCATCGAGGCAGGAGAATGTGAGGACTCGCCACCTCTGTCTCCTGCCCTCGAGGAGCTGCTGGAGGTCGTGACCAGGGACACATTAAACATCGACTGGCCAGCAGAGAAGCCGGAAGCGTCCAGAAAAAGAAAGTTAGATGAACGCAAGCCCGGTCACAGCCTTCGCGCCGGAGCTTCCCATTTTTTCCCGATCTCCACACCGAGCCCTTCTCATCCCGTCCGTCGAGCCCCAATGTTCACACACCGTAAAACTTCAAATAATAGCCGAGTCCCGACTAGACGCCTGTCTCTTTTACACGCCTGCTGTGGCTACAGGTTTGGATAAATAAAGGCCGTTCTCAGATAGAGGCCGGGTCTGTTTTTTAGTTTCGGGTTGTATTTAATCTTCTAAAACCCGTCAGATGGTCTGTTTAAGATTGCGCTCGCAAGAGAGCCCAGCACATCTGAGCTGTTAGCGCTAGCAAGTTAGCGGAGTCCGGAGCGGGAGAAGTGGAGGAGAGCGGCGAGGAGGAGGAATTCGCCAATGAACGTGTAGTTGAGGAACGCGGTGATGATGATGTCGAGTTCGCTTCCTCAGGAGGCCTGCAGAAAATATAAACCGGTTCATTCCTGCCAGTCAACTGCTTCAGGACACCGAAATCACTCAAAGCTCAACCGCCGAGGCCAGTCGGGGCCCCCAGTCCTGGAGAGGTCTTCAGAACATATCTCAGTGGGTCCTGCGCACAGCGGAAGAAGGGTACAGAGTTCAGTTCGAGTATCGTCCACTGATATCCAGCGGGGAGGTGCACACGCTGGTCAGCCGGAGCAGGGTCGGGTCATGGAACAAGAAGTCCAGTTCCTCTTAGAGGAGGAGGCCGTAGAGCAGGTTCCTCTTCAGGAGAGGGAATCCGGGGTCCACAGCCGGTAGAGGATGGGGGATCGCCCTATAATAGATCTCGGGGTGCGGAATCGGTCTCTGAGGAGCTTCAGATTCAAAATGCTAACCATTCCTATTATCGTGAGTCAGATCCGGTCCGAGGACCGGTTTATTATGATAGATCTATAAGACATATCCATCCTTCCCCATCACAGGCGGTTTCATTAAGAACATTAAGAAAGGTGTATAAATGCTCTATAAATATATTGTTTATTGTTAGTGTATATATGATTTAGATATTGTTCATATTAGGTAATGCATTAACTAATGTAATGTTATGAAATAAGACCTTATTGTAAAGTGTTACCATAAATGTAGCTTCACCAGAGCTGGACTAAATCAAAAACAAAGCAATGGGTTCTTTCTTCTTTTACATGATAAACATCTTGATTCTGCGGGGGATGTAAACTCATGAACACATGCAGTCAGAAAAATCTACTTCATTCAAAGAGAATACAAGATCATTTTTCTGACTCCATTGGCAGATATTTGTTCTCGTATTAATCATAAACTAACTTCATTTTGATCATTTTTTTAACTTAATATCTTCAGTCATGTTGCTTCTTCTCCAGTAAATTAATCTTGATTTAAGAATGTTTAGATATTAGTGCTGGAAAACAAAACATGATTTATCACAGTTTACATACAGTAGATGGGAATGGGTCAGCTTACATGCAACATGTAACATAACTATAATCATAAAGACAGAAGTATGCATGAATATGAAACGCTAGTTAGGAGAAGCAGAGATGATGTGAACTGTGCAGGAATGGTTCCTGAAGCGCTGTATCTATGACGACAGAGAGAATAACGTGTGATTAAATATGTAGGAAGCAGATATTTCTGGACAGGAAGATAATAGAGTCTGAGCTGAAGATTCAATCAGACGATCTGGATGAAACCAGGCAAGAGGAAACATTCAGTTATTATCATATTTGCTAGATGTCATGTATATTATGTGTATATGTGACTCTGGACCACACACCAGTCTGGAGCCGCACGGGTGTTTCTGTGGCAATAACAACTATACAGCGTATGGGTCTCAATTATGCCAGAAATCATGAGGATATTAAGATCATGTTCATGAAGATATTTAGTAAATGTCCTACCGTAAATATATAAAACATGTATTTGTGTGAGTGAATGCAGCACAATCGTGAACATAAATGCACAACTTTAAAGCAGATTTTCTCAATGTTTACATTTTTTTGCTCCTCAGATTCCAGATTTTCAATAGTTGTGTCTCGACCAGATATTGTCCTATCCTAACACACCACACATCACTGGAGAGATTATTTATTCAGGATGTGTAATCTCAGTTTCAGAAGTTGACCCTTGTGACTGGTTTTATGGTCCAGGGTCACAGATGTGAAATTTTGTATATTTATTAATCTTTGTTAATGTTAGTTAATAAAACTGTTTAATGTTAGTTGATTAGGTCCATTAAATAATAATAAATGATACAACTTTGGATTTTAATCATGTATTAGTAAATGCTGAACATTTAATTTCCACAGACTGTGATGATGACACATTTCCAGTTATTAACATCTAGCTAAGCTTTTTATATTTTCATTTAAAAGATGTGTGTTTACAGCACTATACATTGTGTTTTCTTACCTTCACATTTAATTACGGTAAACTAGTTAATTCTGCTTCTTGTGTTTCTACTTCAGCCGCTCCGTCTCATACGAACTCCATCATGGATATTTGCTTTTGCTTCTGGAGCAAGTGTGAACGCAGAGATTTGATATTTTTCCGTTCAGCATTTGTTAGGGAGGTGCAGAGACAACAGGGACCCAAGAGCAGATCAATTGAGAATGGAATTTATTGTCCAAAAGATTGAAACAAAACAAAACAAAATACAAAATAATTGGTAGCCGAGCCACCAAGTAAGAGGGCGAGGCAGAGTCGAAATCCAATGGACAGGCTGGGGTCAAAGACAGTAGCGAACCAAACTTTTAGGAAAATCCAAGGCAATAGTCCAGGACAGGCAGGGGGTCAAAAACCAGGAGAGCAAGCTGAGTCAAGACAGGGAACAGGAACTAGGCAAATAAACAACAAAACAGGGTTAAATAATCAGACAAGGTTTAGCAGCAACCAAAACAAGACTTTCAGGCAAGGGGACAGTGGTGAAACGGACGGAAACCAAGACACACTGACAGAGAACCAAAGAAAGAGAGAAGCATAAGTAGTGGAGAAAATCAGTGCAGAAATGGAAAACAGGTGTGTGAGTAATGAGAGTGAGAGCACTAATTAGAATGGGATTCAGCTGTAATGGTAGAGTGAGGTGAACTGACAATCAAGACACAAGACAAACAGCAGAAAGGCTGAAGATCAAACCAGAGTCCTGACAGTACCCCCCGCCCCAGGAACGCCACCAGGCTTCCCAGGACGAGGAGCAGATCGATGGTATTCCTCAATAAGAGAACGGTCCAGAATGTCCCGGGTAGGGACCCAACATCTTTCCTCCGGACCGTACCCTTCCCAATCGACCAGGTACTGGTATCCTCTTCCCCGACGCCTGGAATCCAGAATCCTCCTAACAGTGAAGGCGGGGGCACCCTCAACCATTAAGGGGGGGGAGGGAGGGGTTTTGAAGGAATGGGTGGAGACGAAGAGAGGGAACGAATAAAAGGTTTGACACAAGACACATGAAACACCGGGTGCACTCGACGAAGGGGATGCGGGAGCCGAAGCCGAACCACCACCGGGCTGATCACCTTAACAATGGGGTATGGCCCAATGAACCGCGGTGCCAACTTCTTGGATGGCACCTTAAGAGGCAGGTCCTTGGTGGAGAGCCACACCTTTTGTCCGCAAACATACCGGGGTGCCTCAGCCCGACGGCGGTCCGCCAATCTCTTGGTGCGGTCCCTAGTTCTTAGAAGTGCTTCCCTGGCCCTCCTCCAGGTCCGCCGGCATCGGTTAATAAATGCCTGAACTGAGGGAACCGCAGCTTCGGAACCCTGTGAAGGAAACAGAGGAGGTTGATACCCAAGACAGCAAGAAAACGGGGATAGCCCAGTAGACGACACCGGCAAGGTATTGTGAGCATACTCAACCCACGTAAGCTGTTGGCACCAGGAAGAAGGGTTATGAGAGGCCAGACAGCGGAGAGCCCTCCCGAGGTCCTGGTTCGCCCGCTCGGTCTGGCCGTTGGTTTGTGGATGGAATCCTGACGACAAACTAGCAGTAGCGCCAATCTGTCGACAGAACTCCCTCCAGAAGTGGGAGACGAACTGGGGCCCCCGGTCGGAGACCACGTCCTCCGGAAGACCATGGATCCGAAAGACGTGGTCAACGATCTTCTGGGCGGTCTCTTTAGCCGAGGGGAGTTTAGGAAGGGGAATGAAGTGGACCGCCTTGGAAAAGCGATCCACTACGGTAAGGACAACCGTATTGCCACTGGACTCCGGTAACCCCGACACAAAGTCCAGTGCAATGTGGGACCAGGGACGGGATGGAACGGGGAGAGGTTGAAGCAAACCAGCGGGAACAGAATTAGAGGACTTGTTTTGAGCACAGACCGAGCAAGCTACTACAAAACCACGAACATCCCCCCCCATACCCGGCCACCAGAAACGCTGGCGGATGGAAGCCAATGTTCTCCTCACTCCTGGGTGGCAGACCAGCCTGGACGAGTGGCCCCACTCCAGAACCCCCGGCCGAACCGACTCCGGAACGAACAGCAGACCCGCCGGGACCCTCTCTGGTACCTCTGCCCCCGACTGGGCCTGCCTGACGCGTCTCTCGATGTCCCAGGTGACGGAACCCACCACACGACCTGGAGGAAGAATGGTGTCTGGCGGGGTTGCGTCCTCTGGGACAGGAAACTGGCGAGAGAGCGCGTCAGGCTTGACATTTTTGGAACCCGGCCGGTAAGACAGAGTAAAATTAAAGCGACCAAAGAAAAGTGCCCAGCGAGCCTGTCTGGAATTCAACCGTTTGGCGGTTTGGATATACTCCAAGTTCCGGTGATCGGTCCAAACCAGAAAAGGCTCCGCCGCACCCTCCAACCAGTGGCGCCACTCCCCCAAAGCCAGCCGCACTGCCAACAGCTCACGATTGCCGATGTCGTAGTTCCGTTCTGTGGGAGACAATCGGTGAGAGAAGTATGCACAAGGGTGCAATTTGTTGTCAAGGGAAGATCGCTGGGAAAGAACCGCTCCGACACCTATCTCTGACGCATCAACCTCCACAACGAACTGCCGGGTAGGGTCTGGAGTAATTAATATAGGTGCGGATGAAAACCTCTTCTTGAGTTCATCAAAGGCCGCCTGAGCGGACGAGGACCAGCAAAACGGTGTCTTTGTGGAGGTTAATGCAGTCAGAGGAGCCGCCACCTGGCCAAAATTACGTATAAACCGCCTGTAGAAATTAGCAAACCCAATAAAACTCTGTAGTGATTTTCGGTTGCCAGGTGTGGGCCAGTCAGAGACGGCTCTTACCTTAGCAGGATCCACGCGAATCCCCTCCACCGAGACGATGTGTCCCAAGAACGGAACCGACTGGTTGTGGAAGGAACACTTCTCCGCCTTAGCAAACAGTTGGTTCTCCAGCAGGCGCTGCAGCACCCGTCTGACGTGCTGAATGTGTACCTGGAGTGAACGAGAAAAGATCAAGATGTCATCCAGATACACAAAGACAAACTTGTTGATCATGTCTCTCAGCACGTCGTTGACGAGCGCCTGGAAGACGGCTGGGGCGTTAGTCAAACCGAAGGGAAGAACCCGGTACTCAAAGTGCCCCGTGGGGGTGTTAAAAGCCGTCTTCCACTCGTCCCCCTCCCTGATCCGAACCAAATGGTATGCGTTGCGGAGGTCCAGCTTCGTGAAGTACCTTGCCCCCTGCAGGATCTCGAAGGCCGACGACATCAATGGCAGAGGGTACCTGTTTTTAACAGTGATGTCGTTCAACCCCCGATAATCAATGCAGGGGCGCAAGGAACCATCCTTCTTCTTCACGAAGAAGAACCCCGCCCCCGCTGGAGAGGAAGAAGGACGAATAATGTCAGCCGCCAGAGACTCTGATAGATATTTCTCCATGGCCGCCCGTTCGGGGGCGGACAAGGAGAACAACCGTCCCTTAGGCGGAGAAGTGCCAGGAAGAAGGTTGATGGCACAATCACAGGGACGGTGCGGAGGAAGAGATGCGGCCCGGGAGTGGCTGAAGACCGCCCTCAAATCGTGGTAGACCTCAGGAACTCTGGAGAGATCAATCGGCTCCTCCTGCAACACAGAAACAGAGGAGACAGGAGACAAGGCAGACACAAGACAATGGGCATGGCAATGTGGACTCCATGATAAGATAGTGCTCTCAGACCAGTTTATGTGAGGATTGTGAGTGGTTAACCAGGGGTGACCAAGGATCACAGGAGTGAGGGGTGAGTGACAAACAAAAAACACTATTTCTTCTCTGTGATTGCCAGAGGTGATAAGCTCTAAAGGAACAGAGGTCTGAGAAATAGTGGTCAGTTCCCTGCCATCTAAGGCGAGAGCAGTAAGGATAGGAGAGAGAGACTGAAAAGAAATGCCTCTTTTCGAGGCCCAAGAAAAATCAATAAAATTTCCTTCGGCTCCCGAATCAATGAGGGCAGAGAGTTGGTGGACAGCACCTTTATGAATGACTGAGACTGGAAGCATGGAGCGGGAACCAGTGGATGGGGTGGTGGAAGTAGCGCTCGCCAGTATCCCCACGTTTACTGACGAGCGTTGGCTTTTGCCGGGCAGGAAGAAGCAAAATGTCCGGGTCGACCACAGTAGAGACATTGTCCCTTGGACAGACGTTTCTGTTTCTCCTCTGCCGACAAACGGTACCTGCCCAACTGCATAGCTTCCGGAGGGGATGGGTGGTCTGGAGCAGCAGACATGGAGAAGGAAGGTGCAAGGTCGACTAATGACGAGGATGGAGGAACCCGAGCTCTCCTACGAAGATCCCGACGGTTGTCTAAGCGGATGGCCAGGCCAACAAGTTCATCCAGGTGTTCAGGAAGTTCGTGGGCATAAACCTCATCCTTTATGTCATCCTCCAGTGCCTCCGTAAACCTGGCCACCAGTGCGGCTTCATTCCATGAACTTGAAGCTGCGAGGGTGCGGAACTCGATGGCAAAGTCCGCCACTGAGCGTTTCCCCTGACGTAGTGCTGCCAACAGCCGCGACGCCTCCTTACCGAGCGCTGAGCGGTCGAATATCTTGACAAATTCTGCTTTGAAGCTTGAGAAGTCCTCACAGCACTCTGCCTCTGCAGCCCAGACGGAAGTGGCCCATTCCCGGGCCCGGCCAGCGAGAAGGGAGATGACGAACGCCACTCTGGCAGTGTCTGAGGCATAAGTGAGGGGTTGCAGAGAAAAAATCACTTCACACTGAATCATGAACGCACGACACATTGTAGGCTCACCGGAATAAATGGGAGGGTTGTTGATGCGTGGTTCGGGAGTGACAAGGGGGCGTTCGATGACCGGTGACACAGGGTTGCGATCGGTCTGCATTCTGCGAATAGTC
>NC_136880.1:44500044-44505044 GCF_949152265.1 Phoxinus phoxinus | reverse complement strand
TGTGTGTGTGCGTGTGTGTGTGTGTGTGTGTGTGTGTGAATAGGAAGGTGTTAAGCTAATGCTGTTAGACACGTTTGGTGTTAGTCCTCTTACTGTCTTATGCTGCAAAAGAACAAAACAGACAGACAGATAGATAGATAGATAGATAGATAGATAGATAGATAGATAGATAGATAGATAGATAGATAGATAGATAGATAGATAGATAGATGATAACTCTCTCTCTTTCTCTCTCTCAGTCGATTGACCCTGGTCAGCAGTTCACATGGGAACATTCGAACCTGGAGGTGAACAAGCCGAAGAACCGCTACGCTAACGTGATCGCGTACGACCACACACGCGTGATCCTCGTGCCGGCAGACGGTATGAACACTGACTCTCATCAGACTGTGTGTGTGTGTGTGTGTGTGTGTGTGTGTGTGTGTGTGTGTGTGTGTGTGTGTGTGTGTGTGTGTGTGTGTGTGTGTGTCCGGATCGTTCATCAATACAGACACACTTCACATTCCCTGTTCTCTCCGCTAGGCATTATGGGTAGTGACTACATCAACGCGAACTACATCGACGGCTACCGGAAGCAGAACGCGTACATCGCCACGCAGGGGCCGCTGCCCGAGACCTTCGGGGACTTCTGGAGGATGGTGTGGGAGCAGAGAGCGGCGTCAGTCGTCATGATGACCAAACTCGAGGAGAAGTCACGGGTGAGCGAGAGATGCACAGTTATGACCTATGACCTCACCGTTTGTTCTTCACTGTTAGTGTGAAGCGCTCTTGAGCTTGGGAAAGGCGTTATGACTAGGGCTGTCCGTTAAACGCGTTATTAACGGCGTTAACGCAAACCCATTTTAACGGCGTCATTTTTTTTATCGCGAGATTAACGCCTAGCAAACTTTGTAGTTTTTTTCACATGCTTTTGCAACAACTAGTAACGTTATTAAAACTACAACACCACAGCGGATCTAGCTAGACCAGAAACAAAACAACAGGCACGCCGCACACACTTGTCGCCGCACACACTTGTCGCCGCACACACTTGTCGCCGCACACACTTGTCGCCGCACACACTTGTCGCCGCACACACTTGTCACCGCACACACTTGTCACCGCACACACTTGTCACCGCACACACTTGTCACCGCACACACTTGTCGCCGCACACACTTGTCGCCGCACACACTTGTCGCCGCACACACTTGTCGCCGCCGCACACACTTGTCGCCGCACACACTTGTCGCCGCACACACTTGTCGCCGCCGCACACACTTGTCACCGCACACACTTGTCGCCGCACACACTTGTCGCCGCACACACTTGTCGCCGCACACACTTGTCGCCGCCGCACACACTTGTCGCCGCACACACTTGTCACCGCACACACTTGTCACCGCACACACTTGTCGCCGCACACACTTGTCGCCGCACACACTTGTCGCCGCACACACTTGTCGCCGCCGCACACACTTGTCGCCGCACACACTTGTCGCCGCACACACTTGTCGCCGCACACACTTGTCGCCGCACACACTTGTCGCCGCCGCACACACTTGTCGCCGCCGCACACACTTGTCGCCGCACACACTTGTCGCCGCACACACTTGTCGCCGCACACACTTGTCGCCGCACACACTTGTCGCCGCCGCACACACTTGTCGCCGCCGCACACACTTGTCGCCGCACACACTTGTCGCCGCCGCACACACTTGTCGCCGCACACACTTGTCGCCGCACACACTTGTCGCCGCCGCACACACTTGTCGCCGCACACACTTGTCGCCGCACACACTTGTCGCCGCACACACTTGTTTGGGTTTGCGAGCCGCCAAAGAGTGGACGAGAAGCACAGCGCTGAGCCGCGTCTAGGACAACTGAGCGCGTCTAGCACATCAGACGCGCACTTTCTCAGTTTATGGCCAGCAATAAAAACGCTGAATGGCGCCGCCGGTGTGTGTACACTCATAGATAATAATGTGTTCGAATTTTAAATACGAGCCGCTGCGCGACGCGGCGCTTCTCGTCTGAACGTTACGTTTTGAGTGGATAAAGGCCAATAAAGATTCTGAATGGAAAGTTTACTTTTAAAAAGTTGCCAAATGGTTCAATTGACAAGACCAACGTGATCTGTGTGTTGTGTCGTTGTGAACTGAGCTATCATCGCAGCACGTCCAGGCTAAATACCACTTGATAGTCAAGCACACACACACACACACACACACACACACACACACACAGCTGATGCGTTTCTACGCCCACTCGTCAATATCAGTAACGTTACCTCGTCAGTATTTCTTTCACTCTTTTATTGATGGACATTGTTACATTGTGTGAGAGATTATTTGCTCCAAGTGAGAATGTTAGTGTGAAATTGAACAGTATAATGCCAATGTTGTTTTCAATAATAATAAAAAACATTTGTACAAAGCAAGCCGATCCACTTTTCCATGTTGATAAGAGCATTAAAATGAGAAAAAAATAATGGGACAAAAAGAAATCAAGAGACATTTAGAATAGATAAAAATGTGCGATTAATCGCGAGTTAACTATGACATTAATGCGATTAATCGCGATTAAATATTTTAATCGTTTGACAGCCCTAGTTATGACCCTTTCAATCCGATCGACACCTCGATCTCAACCGGATCGATTAAGGCGTTTAATGTTTAACCGGATCGACATGAAGCTTTCAGTGCGATTGAGCCGTCAGTACTTTACTAACGGAATATGTGGTGTCATGTAAACGAGTCTCATGCTCAGCTGATCCTCATGTCATGTTTTCCTCTGGTTTAGATCAAGTGTGACCAGTACTGGCCCAGTCGCGGCACGGACTCGTACGGGGCGGTTCAGGTCTCTCTGCTGGACACCATGGAGCTCGCCACGTTCTGTGTGCGCACCTTCTCTCTGCATAAGGTGAGGCGTGTTCATGCGTAGCGGCGGTGCTCGCGGGGTTTTAAGTTCACGGTTCCTGTGAGGTTCGGTGTGTGCTCTGTTCAGGACTACTGTTGAAATAAAAATAAAGAAAATAAGAACAAATCAGCAAACTACAAGCGACAGCACAAATAAATACAATTGAGCAAAGCTACTAATAAAACAAACTGTGCTTTTCAGGTTTTTCAGGAAGGTCTAACATTAGTTTTCAGGAACAGAAAGTTAATAAAGTAATCAAATGTAAAATAACATTGCATATTTGACTGTATAAATTAAAGATGAATTCAAAAGTTTAAAAGTTACAAAAGCTGTTCAATCCGGAGCTGTAAGGCATGTCCTTGTCTTTTGTAGTTTGATTAACATTAAATACCCAGACATCAGGAATATTAGTCACCTGATGCACTGATACTGTACACATGCGCGGTCTTGCTCGGCGCTATACGTTCACTTACGGCGTAACACACTGTGTGTGCTAGGAGACTCATCAACACGGGCACTTAACAAAGTTTACAGAGAGTAACCGTTTGTTCACGTTTGTTTGGCGATCTCCTTTGAAATGTATTATTGGGGAGGAGCATGTGTATCCCTCAACAGAAACGTACATTAGCGGAACTGTGTGTGTGTGTGTGTGTGTGTGTGTGTGTGCATCCCTCAACAGAAACGTACATTAGCGGAACTGTGTGTGTGTGTTTGTGTGTGTGTGTGTGTGTGTGTGTGTGTGTGTGTGTGTGTGTGCATCCCTCAACAGAAACGTACATTAGCGGAACTGTGTGTGTGTGTTTGTGTGTGTGTGTGTGTGTGTGTGTGTGTGTGTGCATCCCTCAACAGAAACGTACATTAGCGGAACTGTGTGTGTGTGTTTGTGTGTGTGTGTGTGTGTGTGTGTGTGTGTGTGTGTGTGTGTGTGTGTGTGTGTGCATCCCTCAACAGAAACGTACATTAGCGGAACTGTCTGTTTTACACGCTGTTCTTTTCAACAAACCAGATTTTAGACGCGTCATGAGATTAAAGATCAACCGCGGTGCAAGTATGTGCCGATACTCCCGAACCGCGGGTGGAGAACGGAGCGGTTACAGTTTTTACAGAGAACGTTACACCCCTAGTTTCTATTCTATCATCTAAGAAACGGTGTGTGTCATACAGTGTGTGTGTGTGTGTGTGTGTGACTCTGACTCTGGTGTGTTCCTCATCAGAACGGGTGTAATGAGAGGAGGGAGGTCCGACAGTTCCAGTTTACAGCTTGGCCCGACCACGGCGTTCCCGAATATCCCACTCCATTCCTGGCCTTCCTCCGCCGGGTGAAAGCCTGCAACCCTCCCGACGCCGGCCCCGTCATCGTCCACTGCAGGTCAGAGTTCAAGTCCATATATATAGCGCTTTTAACAATGCGGGCTGCCTCAAACAGCTTTACAGCGAAAGACATGACAAGACAGATGTGAGCAAAAACACACTGTGTGTGTCGCTTTAAATGCAAATGAGCTGCAGCTCCGCCTCCGTTCAGAAGAGGGCGGAGCTTCAGAAACTCCAGCAATAACAGAACAGGCCAATCTCACTCATCCAGAATCCCAGAATAACCAGCAGCGAGTGCAGATTAAGGGCCGGTAATGTTACAAATGTGCAGATTAAGGGCCGGTAATGTTACAAACGTGCAGATTAAGGGCCGGTAATGTTACAAACGTGCAGATTAAGGGCCGGTAATGTTACAAACGTGCAGATTAAGGGCCGGTAATGTTATAGACGTGCAGATTAAGGGCCAGTAATGTTATAAACGTGCAGATTAAGGGCCGGTAATGTTATAAACGGGCAGATTAAGGGCCGGTAATGTTATAAACGTGCAGATTAAGGGCCGGTAATGTTATAAACGTGCAGATTAAGGGCCAGTAATGTTATAAACGTGCAGATTAAGGGCCGGTAATGTTATAATCGTGCAGATTAAGGGCCGGTAATGTTACAAACGTGCAGATTAAGGGCCGGTAATGTTATAATCGTGCAGATTAAGGGCCGGTAATGTTATAATCGTGCAGATTAAGGGCCGGTAATGTTACAAACGTGCAGATTAAGGGCCGGTAATGTTACAAACG
>NC_136880.1:44449227-44496727 GCF_949152265.1 Phoxinus phoxinus | reverse complement strand
CTGCAACAAGTTCAAGAACCGGCTGGTGAACATCATGCCGTACGAGACCACGCGCGTGTGTCTACAGCCAATCAGAGGCCTGGAAGGGTCCGACTACATCAACGCCAGCTTCATCGACGGATACAGGTGTGTCTCCCCGCCGCGCCTCTGTCAGCTGCGAGCGGAGCCTGAGCTGAGTGTGTGTGTGTGTGTGTGTGTGTTCAGGCAGCAGAAGGCGTATATCGCCACGCAGGGGCCGCTGGCGGAGACAACGGAGGACTTCTGGAGGACGCTGTGGGAACACAACTCCACCATCGTGGTCATGCTGACCAAACTGCGCGAGATGGGGCGGGTGAGACCTGAGAGCCAGACACTTCTGATCTAGTCCAGGCAGATTAATGATCAGATTAATGATCAGATTAATGATCAGATTAATGATCAGATTAGTCAGTGTTGGGGAAAGATACTAAATGTTTAAAATTTAGATCATGTTTGGGTTTTTTACATGTTCCTCCTCAGTGTTTCTGTCTCGCTTCCCTGCAGAAATATCTAAACATTCTTAAATCAAGATATTTACTGGAGAAGAAAAATGACTGAAGATATGAAGTCAAAAATGTATTAAAATGAAAAGTGGGTTTGAGTTTAAAAACTCTAAACTAGAACAAATATCTGCCGATAGAGTCAGAAAAATCATCTTAATTCAAAGGGAAACAAGATTATTTTTCTGACTTTATTGCCAGATATTTGTTCTAGTTTTAAGCTCAAACTCACTTTGACAGATTTTTATTTTATTTTTATATATATACATTTTTTGCAAGCATGAAGGCTCATAGTGACTTTTTAAAAACATTCTATATTATTTTTCTGCTCTTTTTTTGTTGAAGAAATCATTGAGAGATTTTGGTCAAGTTTTTATGTTTTAAACTATATTTTAGTCTCAAATTTTTTAGTCGATATAGTCGTAATGATGTCATCTCGTCTTGTGTGTGTGTGTGTGTGTGTGTGCAGGAGAAGTGTCATCAGTACTGGCCGGCGGAGCGTTCGGCTCGCTATCAGTACTTCGTGGTGGACCCCATGGCAGAATACAACATGCCACAGTACAATCCTGAGGGAGTTCAAAGTCACCGACGCCAGGGTGAGTACAGGCCGTCGTTCACCGCGGTACCGTCTGATCTTACATGCAGAGGATGTCCTGAAGCAGAACCGAGCCTGGATTGAGCCAACACTGAACCGAATTGCCTAGCAACTGCCTAGCAACACCCTTGCAACCGCCCATAACACCCTATTAACTGCCTTGCAACCCATACCAATACCATAGCAAACACCTGCACTGCAAAAAATACTTTCTTACTTAGTATTTTTGTTTTGTTTCCAGTCCAAATATCTAAAAATTATTAAATCAAGAAGCATTTACTAGAGAAGTAAAATGACATAAGAAATTCTATTTAGTTTTAAGATAAAAATAAAGTAATTTAAGTAATTTTTGCTTAAAACAAGCAAAATTATCTGCCAATGGGGTAAGAAAAAAATTATTTGTTTCCATTTGAATTCAGATTTTTTTTACTTACCCCATTGGCAGATAATTTTGCTTGTTGAGCTCCTACATAGCAACACCCTAGCAACTGCCCTGGAGCACCCTAGCAATGCCTTAGAAGCACATGAGACACATGAAGAGCAA
Source organism: Phoxinus phoxinus (assembly GCF_949152265.1). Taxonomy (NCBI): domain Eukaryota; kingdom Metazoa; phylum Chordata; class Actinopteri; order Cypriniformes; family Leuciscidae; genus Phoxinus; species Phoxinus phoxinus. Next base: position 44,495,070 of record NC_136880.1, on the reverse strand, counting down.
CTACATAACTATATCATAACAACTGCCTAGCAACAACCTAGCAACCACCCAGTACAACCTAGCAACACCCGAGCAACAACCCAGAACACCCTAGCAATGCCCTTGAGACGCATGGATCCTCATGAAGAGAGATTGAAAGTCATGTGTGTGTTCATGTTCAGGACGTTGGCATCATGTGCCTCAGAGCTCAGAGTGTTTCTCAGCCCTGGAGACGTTCAGACTCGCTGTCTTTTCTTCCCGTAGGACGGACAGTCCAGAACCGTCAGACAGTTCCAGTTCACCGATTGGCCAGAGCAAGGTGTTCCAAAGTCAGGGGAGGGTTTCATTGATTTCATTGGACAGGTGCATAAAACCAAGGAGCAGTTTGGTCAGGATGGACCAATCACAGTCCACTGCAGGTGATGATGATGCTCCGACACACACATACACACACACACACACACACTGTGTGAGCTGGATCCTGAGACGTCTCTCTCTCTCTCTCTCTCTCTCTCTCTCTCTCTCTCTCTTTCTCTCTCTCGCTCTCTCTCTCTCGCTCTCTCTCTCTCTCTCTCTCTCTCTCTCTCTCTCTCTCTCGCGCTCTCTCTCTCTCTCGCTCTCTCTCTCTTTCTCTCTCTCTCTCTCTCTCTCTCTCTCTCTCTCTCTCTCTCTCTCTCTCTCTCTCTCTCTCGGTGCATGCTGGGAGTGTTTGGGTTGTGCGTGAGGGTTTCACGGGGAGTGCAGGAGAATTTTTCGTATTTCTTTTTTCTATTGCACATTAATTAAAATGTATTAGAAGGGGAATACTTTTTGACTAGAGGAGCAAAGACTGTTTATTTGGAAACTTTTGTGGCGGCATCGAGATGGCGTCTCACCCCGCGGCCGCGGAGGTGCTGGCGTCACCTGTGTCGCTCCGTCAAGGCGTCAGGTGTGTGCCTGCACAAGGCGTGACGGTGGAAGATGTGTTACTGGTGGTTGGAGAACTAATCGGATTTGAAAACATTTCTTCGGCGTCGAGGATGAATAAGGCGGTAGTGGTGTTTGTAAAGAAGGAAGAACAGGCAAATCGGTTGATAAGCGATGGAATTGTGGTAGGTGGAGATTTTCTTACCGTTTCACCGCTGGTAACGCCAACGACCCGAATAACCGTGTCTAATGTCCCCCCTTTCATTCATAATGATGAAATTGAAAGGGCGTTGGCGAGATATGGAAAGTTTGCAAGTGGGATTAGAACGATTCCACTGAGGTGTAGAAACGAAGCTTTGAAGCACGTTATGTCGTTCAGGCGGCAAGTGTTTATGTTTTTGAATCAGCCAGAGCTGGATGTATCGTTTAGAGTTGGCCACGAGGAAAAACCTATGTGGTTTATGCTAATACTGGTAACATGAAGTGCTTTGAGTGTGGGGATATTGGGCATAAGAGGATGGCGTGCCCACATAAGGCCCAGGATAGGCAGGAGGAGGAGGTAGCTGAACATAGTGCTGCTGTTGAGGTTGTTCAGGAAAAAAATGACGATGTACAGAATAATACTGATGAAACTAATTTTGAGAAAGTACCAACTCAGATTACAGAGGGAAGGAAAGTTGTTAATGCTGATTTGATTGACAGTAATGATCAGAAAGATGATGTTGATGAAAACGAAGGTTCTATTGGACAAAATAATGCATCTAAAATGGGGGAAAGTAGTGTGATGACTGATGATGTCAACAAAGGAAAAATAAATGTTGCAATTGCTCAAATTGACGATTCGGAAGTATCTAACAGTGTTGAAATGTGTACTGATTCTGAAATGGGAGATGATGATATTTTCCCTGAAATTTCAGAATTTGGTTCACAAATCATGGAGGACACATACACACTGCAAGAAATAAATGACTTTCTTGATACAACTTTTGGAAAGACTGGAAGTCAAAGATTTCTTCCCAGACATAGGGAAATTTATAGTATCGGTGACTTTGTTACAAAGAAACGTTAGTCATGACGTTCTTAGCAAGCAGAAAAGATTTCGGCTAAGGAAGATCTTAACGAAGTTAAGAAAGAGTAGGGCAAACGCTTCACAAAATGATTAGAACACACAGGGTGTCGGCTATTCTTTGTCTTTTCACTCTGTTTCTGTCCTCTTTATATTTTTCCCTTTTTATGGAGTTTTTGAGAGCAGGCTCCTTAAATATAAATGGGGGTAGGGATGGAAATAAGTTAGCAATGGTGTCAGAATTATTTAGAATTAAGAAGGTGGATATTGTTTTTTTACAAGAGACACATTCCAATACAATACAGAAAATGAGTCGGAATGGGATAGATGGTGGGAAGGAAAAATGTGTGCTAAGCCATGGGACAAATTTGAGTTCTGGTGTGGCCATATTATTCTCAAAAAATATAAATGTAAATATTTTAGTTGTAGAAGAAGTTGTGAAGGGAAGAGTATTACTAATGCATATAGAATTTAAGGGAACTGTGTTTGTGCTTATAAATGTTTATGCACCAAATATTGGGCCTGAGCGAGTGGAGGTTTTTATGAAACTAAAAAATGCTGTTCAAAAAATTGGAGATCAGGTGTGTGTTATCATTGGAGGTGACTGGAACTGCACTGTGGATTTTATACTTGATAGGAATGGGGAAGAACCTCATAATGAGTCAAGTGTGGTATTATCAAAAATCATAAAAGAGCTTAATTTGATTGATATTTGGAGGAAAAGAAATATAGGGATTAGACAATATACATGGCTTAAAGCGTCTGAGAATAGAGTTAGTGGGGCAAGACTAGACAGATTTTATATTGATAAAACATGGAATAATAAGGTGATGAATGCTGTTATTTTACCTGTTGGGTTTTCAGATCACCACTTGGTTTTATTTGATTTAAACATGAAGACAATTACAAAGCCAAATTATTTTTGGCATTTAAATGTTAAATTATTACAAGATGCTTTATTTTGTGATAGTTTTAAATTATTCTGGAATAAATGGAAAATGCGGAAAGATTATTTTGAAAACATGTGTCAGTGGTGGGATGTTGGCAAAGTAAATATAAGAATATTTTGCCAAAATTACAGTTCACATAATACATCAAGGGTGAAGTTTGCAGTAAAAAGCTTGGAGAAAGACATTCAAAGAATTGAAGTACTATTTTTAATAATGAACTGGGCAGAGTGAGCTGTTGAATAAGAAAAAGAAAGAACTTGGCTCGTTATTACAGGAGCAAGTGAAAGGAGCAATTGTAAGGGCGAGAATCTGTTCCATTAAAGACATGGATGCTCCTACATCATTCTTTTTCAATCTTGAAAAGAAAAGCTCCCAACAAAAACAAATATATCTTCTTCAACGGCCGGATGGGACTATAACGTCAGACCCGGTGGAAATAAAGACACTGCAGTTAACTTTTACAAAGAACTGTATGATGCTGAGGACTGTGAAGCTGAGAGTGCTTCTGATTTGCTGAGTGATTTACCTCAGGTGGAGGATGAGGGGAAAAATCACTAGACAGTCAAATAACTTTTCAGGAGATTACAGAAGCAATGAAACAGTTATCTTGTGGACGTTCTCCGGGAATTGATGGACTGCCAGTTGAGTTTTACCAAGCTTTTTGGAATATATTAGGACAAGATCTGTATGAAGTACTCATTCAAAGCATCAAAAGTGGAACACTTCCTATAGCTGCCGAAGAGCTGTACTGTCTTTGCTTCAAAAAAAGGAAATCTAGGTCTTCTAAAGAATTGGAGACCAGTTTCTCTATTGTGTTTGGACTATAAAATACTGTCAAAGTGTTTAGGCAAATAGGCTAAAGTGTTATTTAAATAAATGGACTGCATTTATATAGCGCTTTTACAGACCCAATGGCCATCAAAGCACTTTACATATTGCCTCACATTCACCCATTCATACACCGACGGCGGTGTCAGCCATAAAAGGCGCCGTCCAGCTCGTCGGGGGCAGTTGGGTTAGGTGTCTTGCTCATGGACACCTCGACACTTGATCTAGTGGAACCGGGGATTGAACCACCAACCTTTCGGTTTGTAGACAACCTACATGAACCACTGAGCCACTGCCGCCCCTGGGAGAATTAAGAATTATTGGTTCAAAATGACCAGACGTATTGTATTCCAAAAGGTCAATCATGGATAACCTCTTTTTTATTAAGGGATGTAATTGATTTTAACCAATTTAATCATTTCAACCTGGGTATTCTTTGTTTGGACCAAGAGAAAGCATTCGATCGGTTGACCATGTGTATCTTCTTAAGGTTTTAAAGCATTTTGATTTGGAGAGAATTTTATATCTTATATTAAGTTGTTATATTCAAATGTTTTTTGTGATGGTTAAAGCTGGTGGAGGATTGAGTGCACCAATACCGGTATCAAGGGGTATTAGGCAGGGGTTGCCCACTTTCTGGACAACTGTATAGCCTCGCTATTGAGCCTTTGTTGTGTAGGATAAGGGAGAGATCTGAATGGAATTTTACTTCCTGGCATAAATAGTACTAGTAGGGTGTCATTATCTGCCTATGCGGACGATATTACAGTCTTTATCACAAGCCAAAATGAGGTTGACATTTTAACGGGAATTATTAAAAAATATGAGAGGGCATCTTCAGCAAAAATGACTGGGGAAAAAGTGAAGGGCTGATTATTGGTCAGTGGGGAGGGTTAGGACCTCCAATATTACCGGGTGGATTGCTGTGGGTAAGAGAAGGGTTAAAATTTTTAGGTGTTTTTTTAGGAAATACAACATTAAAGGAAAAAATTGGGAGGGAATGCTGGAAAAGGTGAATGCTCGGTTGTCTAGATGGAAATGTCTATTACCACATTTGTCGTACAGGGGGAGAGTTCTGGTGGTAAAACACCTGGCTGCCTCTACCTTGTGGCATAGACTTGTGGTATTGGAGCCACCTGATGACTTGATCTGCAGGATACAAAGGACTTTTGTGAACTTCTTCTGGAGTGGAGAACACTGGATTCGCGCAGCAGCACTTTATCTTCCAGTTCAAGAAGGAGGTCAAGGTCTGGTGGACGTGAGGAGCAGAATCTGTGCTTTCAGAATCCAAGCAGCACAGAGACTTCTCTACCATAAGAACTTGGTGTGGTCTCAGACTGCGAAGGCAAGTCTTCAAAAAACTGGGGGTCTTGGATTGGATAGACATTTATTTTTAATGAACCTGGAGAAGATAAACATGTCTGAGCTTTCACACTTTTACCGGACAATGTTGCATTCATGGAGAACTGTTTTTAAAGTTGAAAGAGAGGTTGATGAACCTGGGAACTGGGTTCTGGAGGAACCATTGTTTTTTAATCCAATGACTCGAACAAGACTGTTGTCTTCTGTGACTGTGAGTGCATGCTTACAGAGGAATGGAATTGTCAAGCTGGGACACCTCTTGAATAGAGATGGATGGAAGCCGCTGGAGGAACTTAAAGAAATGACTGGTTTAAGATCTTCACGCTTGACAGAAAAGTTGTTGGAGGAGATTGTCAATGCCTTACCAGGTAGTTACAGAGAGTACATTGGGAGAGGAGCTTTGATGGACATGACGAATGAGCAGGAACTCCCAGGAATTAAAATCGCTCATCTCATAAAGACGGAAAATGAAGATGAAGATGTGGGGTCAATTCTATCTTTTAAAACCCCGCAGCTGGAACATTTTGAGTCTGCATCCAAAAAAGCTATATATTACTCTACAGTCAAAGTTTTGCACCAGGACTCTCTTAAAGGACAAAAAGCCTCGAAGTGGCCAGGTTTGTTGAAGCCAGACTTCCTCCTGAGGGACAGGTGGAGAGCCCTGTATAAGCCTCCCATAGAGAAGCGCACGGCTGATCTGCAGTGGAGGCTTATTCACGGGGCGATAGCTACGGACAGACACGTGGCGCACCTGAATCCGGCAGTGGGTGAACAGTGTAGGTTTTGTGGAATGGTAGAAAATTTGGAACATTTGTTTTTAAGATGTAATAGGTTGAAAGGTCTTTTTAGTCTTCTTGATAGATGGTTTCAAGCGTTTGATGAAACATTTTCAGAAGAAGTGTTTATTGGGGGTGTGATGTACAGATTCTTGATTAGAAGGAAGGCATGTTTGTTAAACTACTTGATCGGAACTGCAAAATTAGCAATTTGGAAGACGAGAAAGAATGAAGGGCTGAATCTTCTTAGTACTGATGCTGAATTAATGTTCAAGAACCTTGTAGCTGGAAGGTTAAATATAGAGTTCGTATATTATAATCTTATAAAAAATGAGGGGTGTTTTGATGATATTTGGTGTCTTAAAAATGTTTTGTGTGTAATTGATGAGGACCAGTTGGTTCTTAATTTTTAATTTATTTTATTTTATTTGATTAATGAGTATTTGATGATGTTGTGAATAATGTTTTTATTATGTAAATAATAAAGTCTTGTTAAACCTCTCTCTCTCTCGCGCTCTCTCTCTCTCTCGCTCTCTCTCTCTCTCTCTCTCTTTCTCTCTCTCTTTCTCTCTCTCTCTCTCGCTCTCTCTCTCTCTCTCGCTCTCTCTCTCGCTCTCTCTCTCGCGCTCTCTCTCTCTCTCGCTCTCTCTCTCGCTCCTCTCTCTCTCTCTCTCTCTCTCTCTCGCTCTCTCTCTCTCTCTCTCTCTCTCTCTCTCTCTCTCTCTCTCTCTCTCTCTCTCTCTCGCTCGCTCGCTCGCTCTCTCTCGCTCTCTCTCTCTCTCTCTCAGTGCGGGCGTCGGGCGCACAGGTGTGTTCATCACTCTCAGTATCGTGCTGGAGCGCATGCGTTACGAGGGCGCCGTCGACATCTTCCAGACCGTCAAAATGCTGCGCACGCAACGGCCGGCGATGGTGCAGACTGAGGTACGGTAAACACACATCAGCGTTTGCCATCGAGCTGCGAGTGTGTGGAAGATCCCGGGTCAGTCCCGAGACCTCCTGTAGAACACACTTCCCAGCTCAGACCCACACTACCACTGATGCTATGAGGCTTATTGTTATTGGAAAAGTTATATTTATATAGCAAATAGCAAACGATACAATGTGCTTACAGAGACATACACGGTAACGCCCTAGCAACCACCCAGAACACCCTATCAACTACCTAGCAACCTTCTAGAATACCCTAGAAACTCCATAGCAACTTCATAACTATGTCCTAGCAATCACCCTTGCAATCACCCATAAACACCATAGTAACTGCCTAGCAACACCCTTACAACCATTCAGAACATCACCATAGTAACTGTCTAGCAACCATCAACAACACCCTAGCAACCTCCCAGAACACCCTATCAACTGCCTAGCAACCCTCCAGAATACCCTAGAAACTACCTAGCAACCACGTAACAATGTCCTAGCAACCACGCTTGCAATCACCCATAAACACCATAGCAACTGCCTAGCAACACCCTTACAACCACCCATAACATCACCATAGTAACGGTCTAGCAACCATAGACAACACCCTAGCAACCACCCAGAACACCCTAGCAACTGCCTAGCAACACCCTTGCAGCCATCCAGGACATCACCATAGTAACTGTCTAACAACCACATTGCAATGCCAAAGCAAACATCAATAACACCCTAGAAACAGCCTAAGAGCACGCTAGCAACAACACCCACAGCTGCTGGCTGTCAACTATGTCACAATGCCCTATCAATCACTCAGAACACCACAGTAACTACCCAAAACACCCTAGCAACACCCACCACATCCTAAAAACACCCTAGCACCTGCCTAACAACCACATAGCAACGCCCTAGCAACCACCCAGACCACCCTGGTGTTTTGCCACTGCACGCACCACTCACTTTTATTGTTATCTTTTTAGTCTATCAAACAGAGAATATAATGCACTGGTGATGAACAGGGATGACCAGATGACCAACAAACTCTTATTCGAGATGACTTTAGTCCTGTTCCTGGAGAGTGTGTGTGACCCAGGCGTATCTCAGGAACAGCGATGACCTCGTCTCCTGCAGTCATGTGATCAGATCTGTGTGTGTGTGTGTGTGTGTTCGCAGGACGAGTATCAGTTCTGCTATCAGGCCGGCCTCGAGTACCTTGGCAGTTTTGATCACTATGCAACATAAGAGAAGATTGAAGAACACCTTCCCCTCGACCCCAGCAAACCCTCGCAGAGGATCCACTCTCCAGAGACGCAAACTATTACCTCAGTGTTCACTTATTACAGATATTAATGTTGTGGTCGGCTTTCTAGAAATATTAAACCGTGGATGAAGAGGAAAATATTACATGTACAAAAAAATCTATTTAAAGCAAAACAACAACAAGAAACTATGAAATCAAAAGCCTGGATTATTGCTGCACCCTTCAGTGGGAGTTTCTTCGAACTGTCTTTGCCAACGTCAGACGTGAGTTCGTTCGTTCGTGTGAATGGCGGGATCGTTGCCATCGGGACGATTAACCGGGAGTTTAATTAAACGAGATCTCCCACCGTCTGTGCCTAACGGAGCGAGGCGGATCAACTCCTGTGAATACTGTGTTTGTGTCTCTACAGACTTTCTGCTGCTTACGCGTGTTTGAGAGGCGAGCGAGTCCGATGCTTCAGTCTCGTGTCTGTATCATGTTCTTTTGCTCTTTCTGCTGTGGCGTAACGGGACGGAGGACGATCGCTCATCCCAGAACACGTAATGATTCGACACACACGTTCTAGGAGGAATGGCGGATCGTTCCCCAGTGTTTCAAACGCTAGAACATCTGATCTAATCTAGAACACACTCGCCAAACTCTTCCCGTCATGTTTAGTTTAGCGGAGGCACGATGTTTAGGAGTAGCGCGGGAAACCAGCCGGTTCGAGACGTGAAGTGAGCCTTATTATCGTTGTTGTCAAATATTTAATCGACCTGATTTTTTTATTTCATTTTGTTGATGATATGCTTGAATTTTTAAGGATCTTATTTATTTACATGATTTTTATGGCACTATGATTTGTGAGCTGTGGTGTAGTTGGCTAATGTGACTGTACATGGCTCAGATGTACAGTGTTGTGCTTCGTAAACCCTCTCAGATATTTTATATATTTCCTGTGCACTGATTGTTCTAGAGAAGCCAACGGTCCTCAGAGCCCAAACCTCAGCCAATCGCTGGAGTTCTGAGACGTCACATGGTTCTCATCGGCATTATCAGTCAAACGAAGCGAGATCAAGCACACGCGGGGTTAAAGAGCATCAGATCAGCATCAGGTTTTGCATACCGTGGTAAACTGCACTAAACCAGCAGGGTAACACCATGTTAACATGATTGACTGAAATGTGATGTATGGACCATACATTTATTGACATGGAGTGATATTTAAAGTGTGGTCACATGTGTGAATTTTCAAGGGCGAAATAGTCATTTCAATAGAATACATGCGAATTTAGCGAAAGATTTTCCCAGAAAACAGTTGAATTTCGTTACACTGTTGACAATGGAATTAGACCTTTTCCCACAAAATTGTGGAAATGTGCAAAAACTGCTGAAATTACATAGATGTTCTTCTTTAGTGTTTCTGTCTTGTTTTCCAGTATACACATTCTTAAATCAAGATACAAGAAAATGACTGAATATGTTTAAAAATGAAAAAAGTATCAACATGATGTGAGTTTGAGCTTAAAGCAAGAACAAATATCTGCTAATGGAGTCTGCTAACTTGTTCTTGTTTTAAGCTCAAACTCACTTTATTTTGATACTTTTTTTACTTCATATCTTCAGTCATTTTGCTTCTTGTAAATGTATCTTGATTTAAGAATGTTTAGATATTTGTGCTGGAAAACAAGACAGAAACACTGAGGAAGAACATAATTTTTTCACTAAACTATTGACAAAACATAATTTCCTAACAAACTTTCACTTATGTGACCTCACCTTTACACAACTGCTGAGATTACTGTACATGTTGTAAACTGACGCTCCTGTTAATCGGCCAAAGTGAATATGGTTATCAATGTGAATCTAATATGAAATATTAGCACATATGAGCGGATCAGTGATCGCATCTGCGAGACACTGATCTTCTTCAGCACAGAGTTTCTCTCTTCAACTTAAAGCACATTCACGACTGATGTTTCTCATTCAAGTATTCTCTCTAATTAAAAAGTTCCTTTGAAGACAAAAGCACAGGAATAACCCCACAATCATCTGTCAAAGCAACACTTGATCAGGCGAGGGAGTGAAGGAACGAGGGAATGAAGGAATGAGGGAACGAGGGAATGAAGGAACAAGAGAATTAAGGAATGAGGGAATGAAGGAATGAGTGAATTAAGGAACGAGGGAATGAAGGAATGAGGGAATGAAGGAATGAGGGAATTGAGGAACGAGGGAATTGAGGAACGAGGGAATGAAGGAACGAGGGAATGAAGGAACGAGGGAATGAAGGAATGAGGGAATGAAGGAATGAGGGAATTGAGGAACGAGGGAATTGAGGAACGAGGGAATTGAGGAACGAGGGAATTGAGGAACGAGGGAATGAAGGAATGAGGGAATGAAGGAATGAGTGAATTAAGGAATGAGGGAATGAAGGAACGAGGGAATGAAGGAACGAGGGAATGAGGGAATGAAGGAACGAGGGAATGAAGGAACGAGGGAATGAAGGAATGAGGGAATTGAGGAACGAGGGAATTGAGGAACGAGGGAATTGAGGAATGAGCGAATGAAGGAACTAGGAAATTGAGGAACGAGGGAATTGAGGAATGAGGGAATTGAGGAACGAGGGAATTGAGGAATGAGGGAATTGAGGAACGAGGGAATAAAAGAATGAGGGAATTGAGGAATTAGGGAAATGAGGGAATTGAGGAACGAGGGAATTAAGGAATGAAGGAACGAGGGAATGAAGGAACAAGGGAATTGAGGAACGAGGGAATAAAAGAATGAGGGAATTGAGGAATTAGGGAAATGAGGAACGAGGGCATTAAGGAATGAGGGAATGAAGGAACGAGGGAATGAAGGAACGAGGGAATTGAGGAATGAGGGAATTGAGGAACGAGGGAATAAAAGAATGAGGGAATTGAGGAATTAGGGAAATGAGGGAATTGAGGAACGAGGGAATTGGAAATGAGGGAATTGAGGAACGAGGGAATTGAGGAATGAGGGAATTGAGGAACGAGGGAATAAAAGAATGAGGGAATTGAGGAATTAGGGAAATTAGGGAATTGAGGAACGAGGGAATTAAGGAATGAAGGAACGAGGGAATGAAGGAACAAGGGAATTGAGGAACGAGGGAATAAAAGAATGAGGGAATTGAGGAATTAGGGAAATGAGGAACGAGGGCATTAAGGAATGAGGGAATGAAGGAACAAGGGAATGAAGGAACGAGGGAATTGAGGAATGAGGGAATTGAGGAACGAGGGAATTGAGGAATGAGGTAATTGAGGAACGAGGGAATAAAAGAATGAGGGAATTGAGGAATGAGCGAATGAAGGAACGAGGGAATTGAGGAATGAGGGAATTGAGGAACGAGGGAATAAAAGAATGAGGGAATTGAGGAATGAGCGAATGAAGGAACTAGGGAGTTGAGGAACGAGGGAATTAAGGAATGAGGGAATGAAGGAACGAGGGAATGAAGGAATGAGGGAATTAAGGAACGAGGGAATGGAGGAACGAGGGAATGAAGGAACGAGGGAATTAAGGAATGAGGGAACGAGGGAATGAAGGAACAAGGGAACGAGGGAATGAAGGAACGAGAGAATGAAGGAACGAGAGAATGAAGGAACGAGAGAATGAGGGAACGAGGGCCGAGAGCTGATGACTACGTAGTGCTTCACTTTTCTCTGCTTAATGATTTCAGATCATATGTGTAGATAATATGTCGACTTTGTATTAAAACAGAACGACTGGATATACTGACGTGAAGAAGTGAGTGTGTCGTCTCTTATTTCATCAGTGATTTGTGAGGAAACTGCTGATTTGTTTTAATCGTCTGCGATTCCATGTTAATTTTTATACATCAGTGGGATTAAACTGAGTGGATGAATCATGATCACTAGGTAGGTCACAGTTCATTATTAGGTAGTTCTACTACACACACACACACACTGTTACGCCCTAGAGAGCCCAGAGTAAAGCAAGAGCCTCCTTCTCGATTGTGGAATAATTCCGCTGGTAACTGTTACATTTCCGTGAAAAGAAACAAACAGGGCGGTCGATTCCTGCATCGTCCTCTTGAACTAGCACTGCACCCGCTCCCTCTTTACTGGCATCTACCTGGATTTTAAATGTTTTTTTTCTAGCTGATCAGGACGGGTGCCAAAGTTTTCAATGTATCTAAGGCATTCTGGCAGGATTCGGACCAATCAAACAGTGCTTTAGCTCTCGGTAGGTCAGTTAAAGGGGTAACGACTGTGGAAAAGTTCCTGCTAAAGCAGAGGTAAAACCCTGCCAGACCCAGAAAACGCATTAAATCTTTCTTAGTGGCAGGAGCAGGGTACTCATCTATTGCCCTTCACACCGGACGCACTTGTCCTTGCCCCACCCCCTTCCCCAGGTACGTAACAGTCTCCCCCGCAAACTTGCACTTAGCCAGAATTAATGTGCGATTTGCCTGAGCGAGGCGAACGAGGAGAAGACGTAAACGTTGGAGATATTCTGGCCACGTTTCACTTACTATGACTGTATCATCCAAGTAAACAGTTACGCCATCTTATCCATTTTAAACGTAGCCGCCGCGTTTCAAAGGCTGATGCTCATAACCCTGTAGGAAAATAACCTGGTGTTATAAAAGATGAAACCTTGCGCGCACGCTCGGTCAGCGGGATCAGCCAGTAGCCCTTTAACAAATCCAGTTCAGTTACAAATTTCGCGGCACCAACCTGGTCAACACAGTCCTCCATCCTCGGCAGAGGGAAGGAGTCCGGCTTTGTGACCGAATTTACTTTTCTATAGTCTGTGCAAAAACGGAAAGTCCGTCGGATCTCTTAGCCAGTAGACATGGCGAGGACCCGCTCGAAGAGGAGGGTTCGGCTAACTTATTATCCAGTAAATACTGGACTTCTTTTTCCAAAAACTCCCGTTTATTCAACGGAACTCGGTAAAAGCGCTGGCGGATAGGGCTGGCTTCGCCACATCGATGTCATGCTCCAATGCATTAGTCTGTGTTGGTACATCGGAGAACAATTGTGGAAACTCAGGCAGCAAGCTGATCAGTTCTTGCCCTCGAGCTACGTCTAAATGTTTGAGATCACACGGCAATCTTTTTATTGTTTCTTAATTTTTCAGTCGCCCCTGTAACACGCAGTCGTCAGGCGACTTCCTCCACAGGCGAGACCGTTCTGATCTGCGTAGCACCAGACGGATGGGATCTGTCCACTAGCTCCACTGGCGCTGAGTTTTGTCTATTTCTACAGTAGTAGGCTTGAGGAGATTCACATGGCAGACCTGCGAGTTCCTCCAGTCTGGTGTTAAAATCATATAATTATCGTTTCTGCCACAATGTATCACCTCATAAGGCCCGGCATATTTAGCATATTTAAATGTTCGCAGGTCAGCGTAGCGGTCAAACAATTTTTCTTGAGTTTTCTCCAGCCGCTTTTTAGCTAAATCCCAGGCCAATGCAAGTCGACGACGGAAACCCAATACATAATCTGATCATTTCCCGGGTGGTTCAGAATCTGTCCATTGACAATACTTTCCTGCGTAACCTCTCTTGCTGCCAGCATCAGCCCGGCAGGCCCTCTTCCCAGTCCCGATTCAATTCGGCACAATCAGCTCTGAGTAACAACTTTAATGTAGATTGAAAGCGTTCCAGAGCCCCTTGGCTCTGTGCGGTTGCCAGGTTGTGTTTAATTCCCAATTGACGAAGCACTTCGGCAAACAAATTCTAAGTAAAGTTACTCCCTTGGTCGGTTTGGATGATTTAAGATAGAAAGGAACTGAGTGAGAGCTTTCACGACCTCTTTCGTGGTAAAGGAGCGCAGCGGGTATGCAGCTGGATAGCGAGTGACCTGGCACATCACTGTTAGTAGATACCCGATGCAGTCAATGATGAGATGCTCGAACGGTTGGCACACTGCTGGAATTGGACACAGAGGTTCTGGATTTAACGGCTGGTTTGGTTTGCCGGTGAGCGGACATATATGGCAGGTTTTAATAAAACTGCCAACACTTTCTTAATGCGAGGCCAGTAAAAGTAACAGAGAATTTTGTCATACGTCTTCTTAACACCAGCGTGACCCGCGAGCTGGTCATTTGCAATTTTTAGAACTAATGGACAAACTTTAAGGGTACGACGACCTGGAAATGGGATCACTCATACAATCGCCAGCATTAGGGGACCACTTCCTTGTATTAAGTCCGATTCCGCAAATTAAAAGTGAGTTACCTGTACTCGACCCGTCGAAAATGGTAACACTCCAAAATGAACGATTCCGATGATCCCGTGTCTCGGAGAATTCTCAGAGAACCACCACTTTTTTATCGCTGCCTGGAAGCGACACAAGGCCATCAGAAATAAAGGGTTTAAATAACCTCTGATGTTCCACCACACTCGCGGATGCTTTCTCAGGCGTTCCCGTTAAAACGACGGCCCGGGCGGACACCGGCACAGAAGCAGCCAGGGCCGCGGGCTTCACGGACGAAGCTGCTCCAGCTTATTGTGCACCTGCACTCTTTGCTTTAAGCACTGGACAACTTGATTTCCAATGCCCTTTTTGCAAGCAGTAATTACGAGTAGAGTCGTACAACTTTGATAGATTCTTTGTGGGATGTCTCATAGGAACAAACGGAGAATTTATTTATGCAGGGGTACGATAGGCGTTCACCTCTGAATCTTTCTACGCAGGACTTGTGGATGAGTTCCCAATCATCAGCCAGTAGCGCAGCTTCCGAAGCGGTCTTAACTTGACGCACTGCAATGTATGTAGCGACAGTGATACCGTAGAAATGTTGACATAGAAACATTCAAAGTTAAATGAGAGTTTTTCAGCCAAATGGTAATCTTTTCCATTTCCTCAGTTAACTTTCGGGCAACATCCTTAACAGTTTTACCATGAATATACACCACTGTATCATCAGCGTACATTATCATTTTAGCATTAATACATACAGACGGAAAATCATTAATATAAAGAGAAAACAACAAGGGCCCTAATATAGAATTATATAACTTTAAGAATAATTATAACTTTAATTAGCACTGGAGTTAACATTTCCTTGTGCTCTTTTAAAAACACAGAATCAATGGAGAAAATGTCTGTAGATTTACTATTATTTCAGTGTGATATTACTTTTAAAACTGTCCCTTCATCTACATGAGATCATTTAAAGAAAGACTCATCACAATTTAAGTTATATACACAAATTGATTTCGGGAACGTATCTGCCAGATCCCGCACAGAATTAAAAAAATAATCATTAAAATGTGTTGCCACCTCTGTATTGTCATTGAGAATAATCCATTTATTTTAAGTTGTACATGATCACAATTAGTTTTTTCTTTTCCAAGTAATTTATCCATACTTTTCCAAAGAAGTTTACTATTGACTTTTGCATCTTTAATCAGATTTAAATAAAAGTTTGCCTTGGCTTTTCTAAGCTGCGTGGTAACCCTATTCCTTAGACTTTTATATACATGATGATCAGTGGTCAGTTTTATTGAAGAAAGGTTTGAAGTGGCAGGTCTCTCTGCTTCATTAGATCCCAAAGAGAGCTACAAAACACAAAGTATTGTTTCTCTTTAATTCTGTATATTACGGTCTCCTGTAAAGTTAAAATAATATTATTGCATGTTTACTCACAGCCTTTGCTGTCAACTTTACACTCCCAATCTATTTCATTTAAATCATTCATCAGCGCAATTTGATTTCTCTTAATATGGAACATTTTATGTTAATTATTTATGTGCTGTTTGTCCCTGTACCTGGATTTATTTATTTTTCTAGCAACTAGAGTAAGGTTGTGATCTGACAAACCTGTTATTAAATTGTATATTTTAGTAACCCTATCTGGTTTATTTGTAAATATGAGATCAATCAAAGTTTGAAGAAATGTACAGCTGAGTATCGTCGGCATAACAGTGAAAGCTAATTCCATGTTTCCTAATGATATCTCCTAATGGTAGCATGTACAGAGTGAACAGCAGCGGTCCTAGTACTGAGCCTTGTGGTACGCCATACTGAACTTGTGATCGATAAGACATCTCTTCATTTACTGCTACAAACTGATAACGGTCAGATAAGTGTGATTTAAACCATGCTAGTGCAATTCCACTAATGCCAACATAATGTTCGAGTCTATTTAAAAGGATGTTGTGGTCAATGGTGTCAAATGCAGCACTAAGATCAAGTAACACCACTCTCACACACACACACACACACACACACACACACACACACACACACACACACTCTTAGGGTAACAGGTTCTTTGGGGAACCGGAAATTGTGTGTGTTCTGAAGAGTCCGTCACACGAGTCTCGACTGATCCTGAGAACGTGTTTGATGAGAGAAAACAATCTGGCTTTTTCAGAGCAAATGCTTTACACAAATATTGAGAAGCATATGTCGCAATCATCAGCTGAAAGCCTCCAGATATGAGTGTCGTCACACACACGTGTGTGTCGCAGGAGTGTATGTTTAATCCCAGCACTGATCGCATTCTCCACTGAAACCGGCTTGAGTTCTGCAACGATCGAGATCGAGATCCGTTCCAGACGCTCCTCCGGAATCTCCAGATCTTCAACTATTCCTGTTCAGAACAAGATAAAAACAGACCGTGTGAAAGTTGATGGTGATGAACTTTATGATGAACTTTATGATGAACTTCATGAGCCACGAACGCGGCGTTCAGCCAATATGATGTCATATTAATCATATGCGAACTAGAAGAAAAGGTTCTTGAGTTTTAAAGAATGCTTATAAAGTTTCTATATGAGAAGAGATGTCTTGAATGATTGCATAGTATGTTCCTGTTTAACAAGTTATTTAGTTTTTTTCTTGTAATGAAAAAAGTTTATGAGCTGTTTAATTAATACATTTTACTTATTTTTTATTTTTATTAAAACAAAATGAATGAATTAAAACATAAATCCATGAAATAATCCCATGATGGAACTCCTCAAAGGTTCTCCGTCTCCTGACGGAATAATGTTCTATGAAACCTGTTTTCTAAGGTAATATCTCCTTCCAGAAACTTTGTTTTCTCTTTGAATTAAGATTATTCGTCTGACTCCACTGGCAGATATTAGTTATGGTTTTAAACAAAATCTCACCTTATTTTGATACATTTTTTGACTTCATATCTTCAGTAATTTTGCTGCTTCTCCAGTAAATGTATTTTGATTTAAGAATGTTTAGATTTTTGTGCTGGAAAACAAAGTTAAACAAAACATTTTTTATAGTGTTAAAATCATAGACTGATTGAAACCTGTAATTATGTTCATAATGTGTTCAGCGTGACTCTGCTAATCGTCTGACAAACCAGTTTAAACTCATAATGTTTGTGTTGAACAATCAGACCTGAGATCTGAAAATCATTATGGTTATCACATACACATTATCACACACAAACACACACACACACACACACACACACACACACACACACACAAACCTGAAGGAACAAGAAAATTATCATCATGAGTCGTGTGAATTTTGTGAATTTTCTTGTTCCTTCGTGTGTGTGTGTGTGTGTGTGTGTGTGTGTGTGTGTGTGTGTGTGTGTGTGTGTGTGTGCGCGCAGGTGTGTGAGATGCTCTAATGTGTCTCAGAGGGGGTGAGGTTGTGTAACGCGACACACACACACACACACACACACACACACAGAATGCGCTTCATCTGTTGATGAAATCTGAGTGTGGATCTTCAGATGTTCATTGTTTGTCAGCTGCGTGACTGTTGCTGTATAATTTCACTGATTTGTTTCTCGTTTGTTAGTAACAACTTCCAACGGTCTTGTTTCCAGGATCTCGTGTGTGTGTGTGTGTGTGTGTGTGTGTGTGTGTGTGTGTGTGTGTGTGTGTGTGTGTGTGTGTGTGTGTGTGTGTGTGTGTGTGTGTGTGTGTGTGTGTGTGTGTGTGTGTGTGTGTGTGTGTGTGTGTGTGTGTGTGTGTGTAGCTCATGAAGTCATCCCTGGTGTCGGTCTAATGCTGGTCACCCTTCTGTCTTTAATGGACCTGAAAAGGAGAACTTTTAATAATGTCACACAAAAATAATGAATGAATTGGTGTGTTTGTGATGTATTCCTGTAGTCTCGTGTTCTTCTCCTGCAGTGACTGTGAATTCCTGAGAGATCATCGTGTCATCATCGTCTCGTGTGTCTGATAGCATCTGATGAGTTTGTGTTTGTGTGACACCTGATCCCTGCAGGTGCGCCCCGGTCACGTGCTTTAGAGGAACACACTCGTCCAGGGGGCGTGGCCTCGGCGGGGTGGTGGGCGTGGTCTCGGTGGGCTGGTGGGCGTGGTCTCGGTTGGCTAGTGGGCGTGGCCTAGGTGGGCGGAGCACACCAACCCATATAAAGGATCTGGTTAATTCACTTTTAAAGATCAAGAAACACTGACATGTTACAAAACAAAGTTTCAATCAAAAACGGCCAGATGCCCAGATGTCCAGATGCCCAGATGCCCAGATGTCCAGATGCCCAGATGCCCAGATGCCCAGATGCCCAGATGCCCAGATGCCCAGATGTCCAGATGTCCAGATATCCAGATGTTTCAGACTCAGCCACGGACACACGTCCCTTCACTGGACAGATAAACGCTGTCAAAATGGTTCCAGTTCACATGGATCCGCGGACACGACTAATAACTCTGTATTATGCTGCCAGACAAGTAATTTGGTGATGTCATAAAGAAAGACTACATGCCTTTGCACATATATATATACACACACACACACACACACACACCTATAGACTAAACACGTGATACGCATGTGCACCGTCAGCGTCTCACAGATTGACATTTTTGAAGTTTAAAAGGAGATGATAATGTTTTTCAAAACATTAAAAAACTTGCACTTGGATCCTGTTTCAGAGTGTGTGTTCTCGAGCTCCAGACACTGGTGTGTGTGAATGAACGGCCAAAACACATTAAAGTTTCTGTTTTCTGTTAGAACGGTGTCGTGTTAGCGGCCCCTAAGTTAATCACTAATGATCTTTACAACGGAAGTGAATCAATCAAAACTAACTTTATGTAAAGCTGCTGTGAATATTGTTAAAGCGCTGTATAAATGAAGATGACTTGACTTGACAGTTGGTGGGCGTGGCTCTGTTTCGGGTGGGCGTGGCTCTGTTTCGTGTGGGCGTGGCTCTGGTCGGTGGGCGTGGCTCTGTGTCAGGTGGGCGTGGTCACAGCTACTATCTGCAGTGAGATCTGACTGATATAATGCACAGATCTGCAGGTCGATAACCATAACACGTCTGAGTCTCGGCATGATGGGAAGTAAGAAAGCAAGCAGGAGATTTTCTCTGGACAGCTCAGGGTGAGTGTGTTTGTGTTTGTGTTTGTGTTTGTGTTTAGATGAGTGTATACAGGGACTCTCACAGAGGGCAAATCTTCTAATCTTCTGGATTGTTCCTCTAACATAATAACACTAAACCTTTTTCTTGGTTATATAAATGTTAAGAAAATATTCCTTTTGATTTTATTTAAATTGTGCAAACATTATGGGAATGTTACCTTTGAATGCTCTCTGAACAAGTAATAACAATGTTTCAAGAATAACATTTTTGTGCTAATGTTTTGAGAACATTATTAAAGACCAGATGACTTTGAACAAATATTCTTTTAACGTTACTGGAAGAAAGTTTGTTCGTAACTTTGAGAGAACCTTTCAACTGTGTTCTTTGTTTTATACACACACACACACACACACACACACACACACACACACACACACACACACACACACACACACACACACACACACACACACACACACACACACACACACACATATATATGTATATATATATATACATATTGTATATGAATAAATATACTGTATATATATATATATATATGCACACACACACACTTACACACACACATACTGTATATATACATACTGTATAAGAATAAATATACTGTATATGAATAAATATATACACTGTATTTACTGTACTATTCAAAAGTTTAGGGACAGTAATTTTTTTCAAAGAAATTAATATTTTCCTTTATCAAGGCTGCATTAAATTGTTCAAAAGTCACAGTAAAGACATTACATTACAGAATATTTATGCAGAAAAATGCTGAAAATTCAGCTAGGAATAACCCAGGAATAAATTACATTTTACAATATAGTCACATACAAAAGCACTTGCTTTAGATATGCAGCCCGCAGTTTACAGAGAAAGAACAGCAGATTCACAGCGCACTCTTTCATAATAATAGAGTACCAGTACGGATGTAGGTATAAGGGAACAATATGCAAACTTTAGGGAAGAAATGTTGAAACTAAAGGGTACCTATTATAATATTATGTATTATATATAATCTACTATGCTAAACAACAATTGTTTGGGAGAAATGTGTTGTACTTCGTGTTATCAGTTCTGTCATGACAACTCTCAGAGTGTTTGTTTGGCATGGTAATGAATATGACTGTTAATGTGGAATAGATCTGCTAATCTGCTGTTATTGCTGCTGCTGCTGATTATAGATTCTGCTGCTGATTATAGATTCTGCTGCTGCTGATTATAGATTCTGCTGCTGCTGATTATTATAGATTCTGCTGCTGATTATAGATTCTGCTGCTGCTGATTATAGATTCTGCTGCTGCTGATTATTATAGATTCTGCTGCTGATTATAGATTCTGCTGCTGCTGATTATTATAGATTCTGCTGCTGATTATAGATTCTGCTGCTGCTGATTATAGATTCTGCTGCTGATTATAGATTCTGCTGCTGCTGATTATAGATTCTGCTGCTGCTGATTATTATAGATTCTGCTGCTGATTATAGATTCTGCTGCTGATTATAGATTCTGCTGCTGCTGATTATAGATTCTGCTGCTGCTGATTATTATATATTCTGCTGCTGATTATAGATTCTGCTGCTGCTGATTATTATATATTCTGCTGCTGATTATAGATTCTGCTGCTGCTGATTATTATATATTCTGCTGCTGATTATAGATTCTGCTGCTGCTGATTATTATAGATTCTGCTGCTGATTATAGATTCTGCTGCTGCTGATTATAGATTCTGCTGCTGCTGATTATTATATATTCTGCTGCTGATTATAGATTCTGCTGCTGCTGATTATAGATTCTGCTGCTGCTGATTATTATATATTCTGCTGCTGCTGATTATATATTCTGCTGCTGATTATAGATTCTGCTGCTGATTATTATATATTCTGCTGCTGATTATAGATTCTGCTGCTGATTATTATTATATATTCTGCTGCTGATTATAGATTCTGCTGCTGCTGATTATATATTCTGCTGCTGATTATAGATTCTGCTGCTGCTGATTATTATATATTCTGCTGCTGATTATATATTCTGCTGCTGCTGATTATTATATATTCTGCTGCTGATTATAGATTCTGCTGCTGCTGATTATTATATATTCTGCTGCTGATTATATATTCTGCTGCTGCTGATTATTATATATTCTGCTGCTGATTATATATTCTGCTGCTGCTGATTATATATTCTGCTGCTGCTGATTATAATGTATTCTGCTGCTGATTATAGATTCTGCTGCTGCTGATTATATATTCTGCTGCTGATTATTATTATATATTCTGCTGCTGCTGATTATATATTTTGCTGCTGATTATAGATTCTGCTGCTGATTATTATATAATCTGCTGCTGATTATAGATTCTGCTGCTGATGATTATATATTCTGCTGCTGCTGATTATTATATATTCTGCTGCTGCTGATTATTATATATTCTGCTGCTGCTGATTATTATATATTCTGCTGCTGCTGATGATTATAGATTCTGCTGCTGCTGCTGATTATTATATATTCTGCTGCTGATGATTATTATATATTCTGCTGCTGCTGATTATTATATATTCTGCTGCTGCTGATTATTATATATTCTGCTGCTGATGATGATTATAGATTCTGCTGCTGCTGCTGATTATATATTCTGCTGCTGCTGATTATTATATATTCTGCTGCTGTTGATTAGTATATATTCTGCTGCTGATTATTATTATTATTATTATATATTCTGCTGCTGCTGATTATTATATATTCTGCTGCTGCTGCTGATTAGTATATATTCTGCTGCTGCTGATTATTATATATTCTGCTGCTGCTGATTATTATATATTCTGCTGCTGCTGATTATTATATATTCTGCTGCTGCTGATTATAGATTCTGCTTTTGCTGATAATAGATTCTGCTGCTGATGATTATAGATTCTGCTGCTGCTGATTATTATATATTCTGCTGCTGATTATATATTCTGCTGCTGCTGATTATTATATATTCTGCTGCTGATTATAGATTCTGCTGCTGCTGATTATTATATATTCTGCTGCTGATGATTATTATAGATTCTGCTGCTGCTGCTGATTATATATTCCGCTGCTGCTGTTGATTATATATTCTGCTGCTGCTGTTGATTATTTATTCTGCTGCTGCTGCTGATTATATATTCCGCTGCTGCTGCTGATTATATATTCTGCTGCTGCTGTTGATTATATATTCTGCTGATGCTGTTGATTATATATTCTGCTGCTGTTGATTATATATTCTGCTTCTGTTGATTATACATTCTGCTGCTGCTGTTGATTATATATTCTGCTGCTGCTGTTGATTATATATTCTGCTGCTGTTGCTGTTGATTATATATTCTGCTGCTGCTGTTGATTATACATTCTGCTGCTGCTGTTGATTATATATTCTGCTGCTGCTGTTGATTATATATTCTGCTGCTGTTGCTGTTGATTATATATTCTGCTGCTGCTGTTGATTATATATTCTGCTGCTGCTGTTGATTATATATTCTGCTGCTGCTGTTATTGATTATTGCTGCTGTTCATTATAAATTGTGCTGCTGCTGCTGTCGTTGATTAATAATAATAATTAATTACATTTATATAGTGCTTTTCTCTGCACTCTGCTTTACATAGAAGCGCTTTGAGTATTGAGTATTGAGTATTGATAATTGCTGCTGCTGCTGTTGATAAAGTACGAAACTTGCTACTGCCAATACATACATGACACGCTACTGTGAGCAAACAAGACATGCTGCTACTGCACAAGCATATATGAATGACCCCGTAGCAGATCTATACAGGTGGAGCTGGGGAAGGTGGAGGGTTTCTGAAAGCACTGCAACTGCTACTGCAAACGATAGCTAAGTATTTGAAAGTTGAGCAGCGAGCTCATTGGCTGCCGATACAGTGGGAACCAATCAGCTGAGAGTGACGTAACTGCAAGCAGGCTGTGCCATCTAGAGTTTCATGACAGAACTTTGCATTTCTTTTAAATTATAATATTATGTCACTGTTTTTAACTGTATTATTAGCAAATAAATGCAGCCTGTGAGCAGAAGAGACTTTCACAAACATAAAAAATGTTAATTATTCCAATGGCATGTGTTTAAATACGTATATAGACACTATTGCAGTAACTGAAAGTGCTTTACACAGACAGAAGAACGAGCGCCTATACAAACTCAACCAGTCTGTGAGCATTTTTATCACAGTGAAATGATTACCACAGAAAAAGTCAAGCCCTCGGGCTACAGTTCACCTTCACACACTCCACATTAGGCCAATAGTTCAGTGTCGCTGGCAGCAGTTCCGCATTCGGGAATTCACACGTTGATTTTTTAGGTCAAAGTTGACGATTTGAGGAACAACACCATTTTGTTTTCCATGAATCGGGTGCATTTGGTGTTTATTATTATTATTATTAGGGCCAGAGCACCGGAAGTGCTGCTACTATTATTTTACTAAGAGGCTCAAATCCCAGAACAAGCTCATCATATAATCGTGACCTTCTGAGGATGATGTTCTGAATGATCTGAATCTACAGCTTCTTCACTGATCATTTGCTGAAGAGTTTTACTAGTGACAATTAAACAAACATTAAGATTTAAACTAATTAGTATCTTCATACCTATTCATAATCATGTACCACATGTAGCCTATTTTTACCATCGAACAGATTTTATGATTATGTAAATGATTGTAAACATTAATATTCAGATCTTAAAGGAGTTGTGTGTGATTGTGCTGGTGTCAGCATGAGTGAACGCAGGCGTGTTAATCGAGTTTCCATTGAGGCGCATTAGACTGGATCCCAGCAGAAACCAGTTCAGCGAGTGTCGGTGTCTGCAGTCTTTAGAGAAGCTCGAGTGTGTCGAGCTGATGTTGTCTGGGAGTTTCTCTGGAGACAGAATCTGAGACATGATGTTTGCAAGCTTTAGAAACATAAAGAGGTTATGTACTTCTGGTTAAAGCTGTCCTGCTCCGGCTCTTGAACTCGTTCCTTCTGCGCCGCCACTGTGACATCTCTGATGGTAAATATGAGTTATGATCAACTTTGGCTTCTGAAGTACAGCTCTTGCTCATCTGTCAAGCTTTGCTTTGTAAAATCAGATGGAAACATTATGAATTTATTTAAAGCCTCTGAATTCATAATTCAGAAACAATAACAAACTACACTATTTGTATGCCATTAGGAATATTAATAGTTTAATGACTGAACGGAAATAGTCTGGTGCAAATGCATAAAAATCTGAAAAAAAATAAAAATGTCACTTTTAACAACATCCAGACATCATCATCTGAAATTATTGCCTTGTAAATGATATGAAAGGGTTTCTGTTGATTGTTTGATTCACATTAAGTGAGGTTTCTGCTGTATAAAGTCGTTTTCACAGAATCCAGATATCGTCTTTAAACAAATGTGAACGTGTTTCCAGCATTTTACTTTCATTTTAACCGTGTGACAGGCATGCACTCTTGTGTGTGTGTGTGTGTGTGTGTGTGTGTGTGTGTGTGTGTGTGTGTGTGTGTGTGCTCCAGATATCCGCTGGAGATCAGTGCAGTCTCAGTCAAGCCCAAGTACAGCATGTTGAGAAGATCTTCAGAGAACAGAAGCTTCCAGAATCCAGACGACACACAACCAGAGATCCTGGAGCACAGCAGCGCCACACGCAGGTGAACACACACACACACACACACGCACACGCACACGCACGCACACGCACACACACACGCACGCACGCACGCTCACACACACACACACACACACACACACACACACACACACACAGATGAACACGCACACACACACACACACACAGGTGAACACACACACACACAGATAGGTGAACACACACACACAGGTGAACACACACACACTAAACACCATCATGATAACACACACATGAAAATATGCAATAAACATTAATTTAACAACATTAACTGTAACATAATCCCTGCGAAACTGATCTGACAAAAACAAAGGAAAACTATGAAGAAAAACATACAAGAAAAAATACATCAAATGTGACGCAGGGAACTGTGGGAATGTCCATGTACGGTTTCTTACTGTCCAAAAACTGTACATTTCTCAAGCTTAGCTTTCTGTTAGCTGTTAGCTGTTAGCACATCTCAGCCCTGAACCCAAAATGACACCAGGGTCCCTGCTTGGGTGTTAGCATCAGTGGCTAAGCGGTCAGGGGGTAACGTTTGGCTAACTCGGGTCAGCACTTCCGATCCTGACTATGCCTATACAGCAAATACAGAATAAAAGCGGACCCAGACATGAGCCTTGAGGAACACCCGAGGAAACTGTGTGTGTCGGTAACGCTGTAGTTCTGCTGTGAACTCTGATATCTACATTAGTTTAGATGTCTTAATCTTCATCATGTGACGGTGATTATGATCCCGCTCTCCTGTCCGCCAGATCCGCGGTGATCGAGGAGGAGGGTTTGACCAGATCCGGCGTTCACAGCGTGAGTTTATCCTTCATCCCTCTCTCTCTTCACGGTCCGTGAGCGCTCGCACACGACTGTCTTCCACTTCTGTTCTCTCAGAGCTTCCAGACCCACAGCAAGACCTTCCACAAGCTCTTCCCGGAGATCCCGGAGGATCTACAACACGGTGAGCCTCCGGAAAACGCTCGTCTTCTTCAGTGGTGCGTGAGTGTGTGTCGAGCTGATGTGCGTGTGTTGCAGTGTTCACCTGTGCGCTGCATAAGGAGCTGATCTACCACGGTAAGATGTACGTGTCCCGCCAGCACATCTGCTTCCACTCCTCGGTGCTGCTCAAGGACACCAAGGTGAGCATGCTAGCCCTGAACGCCTAACGCTAATGAAGAACACTGCAGATCCCGAACGCCTAACGCTAATGAAGAACACTAGATCCCGAACGCCTAACGCTAATGAAGAACACTAGATCCCGAACGCCTAACGCTAATGAAGAACACTGCAGATCCCGAACGCCTAACGCTAATGAAGAACACTGCAGATCCCGAACGCCTAACGCTAATGAAGAACACTGCAGATCCCGAACGCCTAACGCTAATGAAGAACACTAGATCCCGAACGCCTAACGCTAATGAAGAACACTGCAGATCCCGAACGCCTAACGCTAATGAAGAACACTGCAGATCCCGAACGCCTAACGCTAATGAAGAACACTGCAGATCCCGTACGCCTAACTGTGCGTTCACACCGCCGGCGGCGAGAGTGTCAAATTGGCCGGAAGCCATTCATTTTCAATAAGAGCCGGCGGCGAGCTCCGGCGAGAGCGGCGCGTCTAGTACGGCGAGAGCGGCGAGAAGAGTTGAAATCAAGTCAACTTTATGGTAATAAGCTATGACGCGGTTCGGCGGCAACCAGCGGCAACCAATCGTAATGTAGAAGTCCTCCGCCTGAGAGGATATCAGAGAACACAATACTGTAAACTTGGTTCCGACCACATTAGTTCCTAAGCAAAATGGAGGAAAAGTTAATTATTTCTGTTGCGGGTTTCCCGTTATTGTACGACGTGTCCCTGTTTACATACAGGGGCATTAATAAAAAGAACGACGAATGGAAAAAGGTGTCTGAAATGGTTGGTGTTTTGTTACTTTCACATTTAAAAGATTTTAATAGGTTAACTTTTACCCTACATGTAGCCAGTATGCACAAAATAGGATACTGATTTATGTTCAGTTCTTATTTGCTTTGCGGCTCCTTTAAATAAAGTTTAAAAAAAATCACGCATTCTAAAATCTACGTCATAGCGTCAGAGAATCGCCGAATCTCACGGCGTCGATGGCAGGGCGGCGAGAGCGAATTTTGCCGCTCTCGCCGGCCGCGGTGTTGAATGTACAGTAACGCTAATGAAGAACACTGCAGATCCCGAACGCCTAACGCTAATGAAGAACACTGCAGATCCCGAACGCCTAACGCTAATGAAGAACACTGCAGATCCCGAACGCCTAACGCTAATGAAGAACACTGCAGATCCCGAACGCCTAACGCTAATGAAGAACACTGTAGATCCCGAACGCCTAACGCTAATGAAGAACACTGTAGATCCTGAACGCCTAACGCTAATGAAGAACACTGCAGATCCCGAACGCCTAACGCTAATTAAGAACACTGCAGATCCCGAACGCCTAACGCTAATGAAGAACACTGCAGATCCCGAACGCCTAACGCTAATGAAGAACACTGCAGATCCCGAACGCCTAACGCTAATGAAGAACACTGCAGATCCCGAACGCCTAACGCTAATGAAGAACACTGTAGATCCTGAACGCCTAACGCTAATGAAGAACACTGCAGATCCCGAACGCCTAACGCTAATTAAGAACACTGCAGATCCCGAACGTCTAACGCTAATGAAGAACACTGCAGATCCCGAACGCCTAACGCTAATGAAGAACACTGCAGATCCCGAACGCCTAACGCTAATGAAGAACACTGCAGATCCCGAACGCCTAACGCTAATGAAGAACACTGCAGATCCCGAACGCCTAACGCTAATGAAGAACACTGCAGATCCCGAACGCCTAACGCTAATGAAGAACACTGCAGATCCCGAACGCCTAACGCTAATTAAGAACACTGCAGATCCCGAACGCCTAACGCTAATGAAGAACACTGCAGATCCCGAACGCCTAACGCTAATGAAGAACACTGCAGATCCCGAACGCCTAACGCTAATTAAGAACACTAGATCCCGAACGCCTAACGCTAATTAAGAACACTGCAGATCCCGAACGCCTAACGCTAATGAAGAACACTGCAGATCCTGAACGCCTAACGCTAATGAAGAACACTGCAGATCCCGAACGCCTAACGCTAATTAAGAACACTAGATCCCGAACGCCTAACGCTAATTAAGAACACTGCAGATCCCGAACGCCTAACGCTAATGAAGAACACTGCAGATCCCGAACGCCTAACGCTAATGAAGAACACTGCAGATCCTGAACGCCTAACGCTAATGAAGAACACTGCAGATCCCGAACGCCTAACGCTAATTAAGAACACTAGATCCCGAACGCCTAACGCTAATTAAGAACACTGCAGATCCTGAACGCCTAACGCTAATGAAGAACACTGCAGATCCTGAACGCCTAACGCTAATTAAGAACACTGCAGATCCTGAACGCCTAACGCTAATGAAGAACACTAGATCCCGAACGCCTAACGCTAATTAAGAACACTGCAGATCCCGAACGCCTAACGCTAATGAAGAACACTGCAGATCCTGAACGCCTAACGCTAATGAAGAACACTGCAGATCCCGAACGCCTAACGCTAATGAAGAACACTAGATCCTGAACGCCTAACGCTAATGAAGAACACTGCAGATCCCGAACGCCTAACGCTAATGAAGAACACTGCAGATCCCGAACGCCTAACGCTAATGAAGAACACTGCAGATCCCGAACGCCTAACGCTAATGAACACTGCAGATCCCGAACGCCTAACGCTAATTAAGAACACTGCAGATCCCGAACGTCTAACGCTAATGAAGAACACTGCAGATCCCGAACGCCTAACGCTAATGAAGAACACTGCAGATCCCGAACGCCTAACGCTAATGAAGAACACTGCAGATCCCGAACGCTAATGAAGAACACTGTAGATCCTGAACGCCTAACGCTAATGAAGAACACTGCAGATCCCGAACGCCTAACGCTAATGAAGAACACTGTAGATCCCGAACGCCTAACGCTAATGAAGAACACTGCCGATCTCGAACGCCTAACGCTAATGAAGAACACTGCAGATCCCGAACGCCTAACGCTAATGAAGAACACTGCAGATCCCGAACGCCTAACGCTAATGAAGAACACTGTAGATCCCGAACGCCTAACGCTAATGAAGAACACTGCCGATCTCGAACGCCTAACGCTAATGAAGAACACTGCAGATCCCGAACGCCTAACGCTAATGAAGAACACTGCAGATCCCGAACGCCTAACGCTAATGAAGAACACTGCAGATCCCGAACGCCTAACGCTAATGAAGAACACTGCAGATCTCGAACGCCTAACGCTAATGAAGAACACTGTAGATCCCGAACGCCTAACGCTAATGAAGAACACTGCAGATCTCAGGAAAGGGCGTTTCACTTTTTATTTATCGTGCAATTTATACGCAAACAGTAGTTTTTGCGTGCATATGATTCGCACTGTAAACCATATATACATAATAAAGGCTAGAAGTCTTACGGCGGAGTCTCGAACGGCATCACCGGCGGCCATCTTGTCACAGGCAAGCGTTCTGGCGGCTCTGTGGTTCCTGATGTACGGTGATGATCTGCACGAACACAAATACTCTTATCTCGCTGAAATCTGGACGGATTCACAAACGGTTGGGTTTCTTACAAACGTTATTAACGTGGCTATAATTCTGTTGAAATATATAATATTATAATAATTCATAAGTATGCAGTGTCATAACTACATCTCTGACGTTTATAACAAACCAACCCGTTTGGAAATCGGTAGAAAATTAATTAAGTTATGGTTATTTAAAAAGTACATGCACCATTAAAACACAATGTTACGAGTGAGCGAGTGACTGTGGCAAGATGGCCGCCGTGTGCGGACGTCGACCTCCATTGGCCAGCAGCGTGGACGAGACATCTAGCCTTTATTATGTATGTCTAAGCTGTAAACCCCTTGGGTAGAGCGGATTGGTGTGGAGTACGTGCACATTACACGCTATAAAGTGTGTATCATATGCACGTAAAACTGTTGTTTTGCGTATAAATTGCACGATAAATACAGTTCGTGCTATAGACGCACTTTCATGAGATCCGGCTGTACAAGACAAACAAAAACATATTCTAGGAATGGTATGAAAACATTATTTGTGAATGTTTTCTGAAACGTCCAGTTTTTAAGTCTTTTTCTTGGTTATGCGAACGTTAAAGGGACTGTATGTATAATTGATAAAGCCTTATAGCGCCACCGGTGGCCGGTCGGTGAACTGCAGAAGCACTCGTGACTCGAGACTGAACTGATACTCACACAGAACATGAGAAAGCATCGATCAGAGATCTGACGACAGATGAGCTCATGAAAACTACACACACTAGCATCAGTCTGCAGGCTTTCATTCACGCAACCGGAAGAAGCTCTCGCTGTTGAAGTTTCGCTAGAAGCGGTTCACACATGACAAAAGCGATTAATGCATGATAATTCTTACACACGGGCCCTTTAAACACATCAAACATCGCGGACCGTTACTTTTCAATGTTCTCTGAACGTTTGTTTATAAGATTGAGAGAGCGTTCAGTCGTGTTCGGATGATGAGTGTGTGTGTGTGTGTGTGGTGTGTGTGTGTGTGTGGTGTGTGTGTGTGTGTGTGTGTGGTGTGTGTGTGTGTGTGTGTGTGTGTGTGTGTGTGTGTGTGTGTGTGGTGTGTGTGTGTGTGTGTGTGTGTGTGTGTGTGTGTGTGTGTGTGTGTGTGTGTGTGTGTGTGTGTGGTGTGTGTGTGTGGTGTGTGTGTGTGTGGTGTGTGTGTGTGGTGTGTGTGGTGTGTGTGTGTGTGTGTGTGTGTGTGTGTGTGTGTGTGTGTGTGTGTGTGTGTGTGTGTGTCTGCAGGTGATGATCCACGTCTCCAGTGTTCTGATTATAAAGAAGAAACACACCGCTAAGATCGTCCCCAACGCGGTCGCTGTCCTCACCGACGACGGACACAAGGTAGATCCCTCAATGCAGCAGATCTATAATAATATATAGGCCTAATATTGCTGAATATTAAGTTAAATGTTCTGAGCTGGCCAAAAGCTGAAGGCGATCGCAGACTGACGGACACTGGACTCAACTCTTAGCGGCTCAGTTTGTGTGATATTAACTTTACATTTGGACACGACCTGGCTAGACACACGGCTTTGATTTTATAGCAATTCGGTCCAAATTATTTTGTAAAATACACACTAGGCCTACCAGTCAACGTTTAGGACAATTTAAATAACTATTTTCTATTTTAATTTATTTTCAAATGTAATGTATTCCTGTGATCAAAGCTGCATTTATCATCAGTACTCCAGTCTTCAGTGTCACATGATCCTCCAGATATCAGTGTAATATGATGATCAATAAACACTTATGATTATTATCAGTGTTGAACAGCGTACAATTCTGTTTGGAATCTTTGATGATGAATAGAAAGTTCAAAACAACATTTACTTAAAATAGAATCTTTTAAAACCTTAATTAATGTCTTTCACTGCTATATATTCACACAGAAAACTGCTGTTTTAGATTTTAATAACATTGCAATATTACTTATTTGTTGTATTTTTAATCAAATAAATGCAGCCTTGGTGAACAGAAGAGACTTATAGAATCTTACCGACTTAAAACGTTTGTAATGCGTGTGTGTGTGTGTGTGTGTGTGTGTGTGTGTGTGTGTGTGTGTGTGTGTGTGTGTGTTCCAGTATCTGTTCGGGTCGCTGAGGAACCGAGAGTCCTGCTTCCGGCTGCTCCAGTCGCTCTGCCCGCAGGTTCGAGCTCCGCTTCTTCTGCTCATGGGGTTAAAGGTTGTGTGTGTAAGGTCGTGTGTGTAAGGTCGAGTGTGTAAGGTCCTGTGTGTAAGGTCGTGTGTGTAAGGTCGTGTGTGTAAGGTCGTGTGTGTAAGGTCGTGTGTGTAAGGTCGTGTGTGTAAGGTCGTGTGTGTAAGGTCGTGTGTGTGAGGTCGTGTGTGTGAGGTCGTGTGCGTAAGGTCGTGTGCGTAAGGTCGTGTGTGTAAGGTCGTGTGTGTAAGGTCGTGTGTGTAAGGTCGTGTGTGTGAGGTCGTGTGTGTGAGGTCGTGTGTGTAAGGTCGTGTGTGTGAGGTCGTGTGTGTAAGGTCGTGTGTGTAAGGTCGTGTGTGTAAGGTCGTGTGTGTAAGGTCGTGTGTGTAAGGTCGTGTGTGTAAGGTCGTGTGTGTGAGGTCGTGTGTGTGAGGTCGTGTGTGTAAGGTCGTGTGTGTAAGGTCGTGTGTGTAAGGTCGTGTGCGTGAGGTCGTGTGCGTGAGGTCGTGTGCGTGAGGTCGTGTGCGTAAGGTCGTGTGCGTAAGGTCGTGTGTGTAAGGTCGTGTGTGTAAGGTCGTGTGTGTAAGGTCATGTGTGTAAGGTCGTGTGTGTAAGGTCGTGTGTGTAAGGTCGTGTAAGGTCGCGTGTGTAAGGTCGCGTGTGTAAGGTCGTGTGTGTAAGGTCGTGTGTGTGAGGTCGTGTGTGTGAGGTTGTGTGTAAGGTCGTGTGTGTAAGGTCGTGTGTGTGTAAGGTCGTGTGTGTAAGGTCGTGTGTGTAAGGTTGTGTGTGTAAGGTCGTGTGTGTGAGGTCGTGTGTGTGAGGTTGTGTGTGTGAGGTCGTGTGTGTGAGGTCGTGTGCGTAAGGTCGTGTGCGTAAGGTCGTGTGTGTAAGGTCGTGTGTGTGAGGTCGTGTGTGTGAGGTTGTGTGTGAGGTCGTGTGTGTAAGGTCGTGTGTGTAAGGTCGTGTGTGTAAGGTCGTGTGTGTAAGGTCGTGTGTGTGTAAGGTCGTGTGTGTAAGGTCGTGTGTGTAAGGTCGTGTGTGTAAGGTCGTGTGTGTAAGGTCGTGTGTGTAAGGTCGTGTGTGTAAGGTCGTGTGTGTAAGGTCGTGTGTGTAAGGTTGTGTCTAAGGTCGTGTGTGTAAGGTCGTGTGTGTAAGGTCGTGTGTGTAAGGTCGTGTGTGTAAGGTCGTGTGTGTAAGGTCGTGTGTGTAAGGTCGTGTGTGTGAGGTTGTGTGTGAGGTCGTGTGTGTAAGGTTGTGTGTGTAAGGTCGTGTGTGTAAGGTCGTGTGTGTAAGGTCGTGTGTGTGAGGTTGTGTGTGAGGTTGTGTGTAAGGTCGTGTGTGTAAGGTCGTGTGTGTGAGGTCGTGTGTGTGAGGTCGTGTGTGTAAAGTCGTGTGTGTAAGGTCGTGTGTGTAAGGTCGTGTGTGTAAGGTCGTGTGTGTAAGGTCGTGTGTGTGAGGTTGTGTGTGAGGTTGTGTGTGAGGTCGTGTGTGTGAGGTTGTGTGTGTGAGGTCGTGTGTGTGAGGTCGTGTGTGTAAAGTCGTGTGTGTAAGGTCGTGTGTGTGAGGTCGTGTGTGAGGTCGTGTGTGTGAGGTCGTGTGTGTGAGGTCGTGTGTGAGGTCGTGTGTGTGTGAGGTCGTGTGTGTGTAAGGTCGTGTGTGTGTAAGGTCGTGTGTGTAAGGTCGTGTGTGTAAGGTCGTGTGTGTAAGGTCGTGTGTGTGTGAGGTCGTGTGTGTGAGGTTGTGTGTGAGGTCGTGTGTGTAAGGTCGTGTGTGTGTGAGGTCGTGTGTGTAAGGTCGTGTGTGTGAGGTCGTGTGTGTAAAGTCGTGTGTGTAAGGTCGTGTGTGTGAGGTCGTGTGTGAGGTCGTGTGTGTGAGGTCGTGTGTGTGAGGTCGTGTGTGTGAGGTTGTGTGTGAGGTCGTGTGTGTAAGGTCGTGTGTGTGTAAGGTCGTGTGTGTAAGGTCGTGTGTGTAAGGTCGTGTGTGTAAGGTCGTGTGTGTGTGAGGTCGTGTGTGTGAGGTTGTGTGTGAGGTCGTGTGTGTAAGGTCGTGTGTGTGTGAGGTCGTGTGTGTAAGGTCGTGTGTCAATGTCAATGTCAATGTCAATGTCAATTTTATTTATATAGCACTATTAATTACAACCTAAGTTGTCCAATGTGCTGCACAATGAAAAACAGAGCAAGGTAATACAGTATAATTAAAAACAATACATAAAAACAAAAAATACAATACAACTTCATCATTGATTATATGCCAAATTAAACAAATGAGTTTTTAGCATAGATTTAAAAATAGACAGTGATGATGCATAACGAATACAGAGAGGCAGAGCATTCCACAGTCTGGGGGCAGCTACTGAAAAAGCGCGATCACCTCTGCATCTCAGCTTCGACTTCGGCACACATAACAATCTCTGGTTGGACGACCGGAGAGACAGAACTGGACGATATTCAGTTAATAAGTCCGAGAGGTAGGGAGGGGCAAGACCATTTAAAGATTTAAACACCAAAAGAAGAATTTTAAAATTCACTCGATAACATACAGGTAGCCAGTGCAAAGAACGTAGAACTGGCTTAATGTGGTCCCGTTTTTTAGTACTGGTTAAAAGTCTTGCAGCTGCATTTTGCACTCTCTGCAACCGGGATAAAGCTAACTGGCTGATCCCAACATAAAGTGAGTTACAGTAATCCAATCTAGAAGTAATAAAAGCATGAATTAATTTTCCAAAATTATTTCTTGACAGAATTGGTTTTACTTTGGCTAGTAGTCGAAGCTGAAAGAAGCATGATTTGACCACTGTATTTATGTGTTTGTCAAATTTCAGCCCATCATCAATGACAACCCCAAGATTTTTTACCCAAGGCTTAACAGATGGGGAAAACTCACCCAAGTTTATTTTTGGTGTACTAAGAGAATCTGAAGGACCAAAAACTATTATTTCAGTTTTACTCTCATTAAAATTAAGAAAATTTAAAGACAACCAGGCCTTAACATCAGACAAACAGGTCATAAGTGCCTCCAGACCATTCAAACTCTTATTTAATGGCAAATAAATTTGAGTATCATCTGCGTAGCAGTGAAACGACAGACCATGCTTCCTAAAAATAGAACCCAATGGGAGCATATATAATGTAAAAAGAATAGGAGCTAAGATGGAGCCCTGAGGAACACCACATGATAGAGGGGCTGCCTCAGATGAATGTTCACCCATATGGACTTTAAAACTTCTATTTGAAAGGTATGATTTAAACCATTCAAGAGCACTTCCTTTTACACCAACACAGTGCTCCAAGCGAGTAAGAAGGACAGCGTGGTCCACTGTATCAAAAGCAGCACTCAAGTCTAGGAGCACAAGCACAGCATAGTCCCCAGAGTCGCCAGTTAGTAGGATGTCATTTAAAACCCTCAAAAGTGCAGTCTCTGTCGAGTGATGTTTTCTAAAACCTGATTGAAAGATCTCAAATATCTTATTTTCATCTAAGAAACTCTGCAATTGTTGAAGAACTATTTTCTCTAGGATCTTTGTAATAAAAGACAAATTAGAAATAGGCCTATAATTATCTAAAACAGTAGGGTCTAGATTCGGTCTTTTAAGCAAAGGGCGGACTGTGGCATGTTTTAACACATCTGGTACCATACTAGTTTCAATACATCGGTTTATCATAGTCACAAGGTAGGGACCCACTGTATCAAAAACTTTTTTCAGGAAATATGGAGGCATAACATCAATGGAGGAGTCTGATGGCTTTAACTGGCACACTATTCCTTGAAGTTGAATAAAAGAAATAGGTTCAAGCCGACTGAACTCTGCAGTACAAACAGAGTGGATGGATGGATCACCAGCAGGGGGAGATATCCCCAATCTGATATCATTAATCTTATTTATAAAAAAATTAAGAAAATCATCACACATTGTTTTTGAGACAGCAGGGTACTCAGAGACAGGTGGATTAACAACAGTGTTAAAAACAGTAAAAAGAGTTTTTGGCCTATTATAATTTCTATTAATAAGTTCTGTGAAATACCTGGATTTTGCTACTTTCACTGCCTTCTGGAATTTGGATAATGAATCTCTTACTATTTCAAAAGATATTTGGAGCCTGTCATTTTTCCACTTGCGCTCTGCTCGTCTACAGGTGTGTGTGAGGTTGTGTGTGTGAGGTTGTGTGTGAGGTCGTGTGTGTAAGGTTGTGTGTGTAAGGTCGTGTGTGTAAGGTCGTGTGTGTAAGGTCGTGTGTGTGAGGTCGTGTGTGTACGGTCGAGTGTGTAAGGTCCTGTGTGTAAGGTCGTGTGTGTAAGGTCGTGTGTGTAAGATCGTGTGTGTAAGGTCGTGTGTGTAAGGTCGTGTGTGTAAGGTCGTGTGTGTAAGGTCGTGTGTGTAAGGTCGTGTGTGTAAGGTCGTGTGTGTGAGGTCGTGTGCGTAAGGTCGTGTGCGTAAGGTCGTGTGCGTAAGGTCGTGTGCGTAAGGTCGTGTGTGTAAGGTCGTGTGTGTAAGGTCGTGTGTGTAAGGTCGTGTGTGTAAGGTCGTGTGTGTGAGGTCGTGTGTGTGAGGTCGTGTGTGTAAGGTTGTGTGTGAGGTCGTGTGTGTACGGTCGAGTGTGTAAGGTCCTGTGTGTAAGGTCGTGTGTGTAAGGTCGTGTGTGTAAGATCGTGTGTGTAAGGTCGTGTGTGTAAGGTCGTGTGTGTAAGGTCGTGTGTGTAAGGTCGTGTGTGTAAGGTCGTGTGTGTGAGGTCGTGTGCGTAAGGTCGTGTGCGTAAGGTCGTGTGTGTAAGGTCGTGTGTGTAAGGTCGTGTGTGTAAGGTCGTGTGTGTAAGGTCGTGTGTGTGAGGTCGTGTGTGTGAGGTCGTGTGTGTAAGGTCGTGTGTGTAAGGTCGTGTGTGTAAGGTCGTGTGTGTAAGGTCGTGTGTGTAAGGTCGTGTGTGTAAGGTCGTGTGTGTGAGGTCGTGTGTGTGAGGTCGTGTGTGTAAGGTCGTGTGTGTAAGGTCGTGTGTGTAAGGTCGTGTGCGTGAGGTCGTGTGCGTGAGGTCGTGTGCGTGAGGTCGTGTGCGTAAGGTCGTGTGTGTAAGGTCGTGTGTGTAAGGTCGTGTGTGTAAGGTCGTGTGTGTAAGGTCGTGTGTGTAAGGTCGTGTGTGTAAGGTCATGTGTGTAAGGTCGTGTGTGTAAGGTCGTGTGTGTAAGGTCGTGTAAGGTCGCGTGTGTAAGGTTGTGTGTGTAAGGTCGTGTGTGTGTAAGGTCGTGTGTGTAAGGTCGTGTGTGTAAGGTTGTGTGTGTCAGGTCGTGTGTGTAAGGTCGTGTGTGTGAGGTCGTGTGTGTGAGGTTGTGTGTAAGGTCGTGTGTGTAAGGTCGTGTGTGTAAGGTCGTGTGTGTGTAAGGTCGTGTGTGTAAGGTCGTGTGTGTGTAAGGTCGTGTGTGTAAGGTCGTGTGTGTAAGGTCGTGTGTGTAAGGTCGTGTGTGTAAGGTCGTGTGTGTAAGGTCGTGTGTGTAAGGTCGTGTGTGTAAGGTTGTGTCTAAGGTCGTGTGTGTAAGGTCGTGTGTGTAAGGTCGTGTGTGTAAGGTCGTGTGTGTAAGGTCGTGTGTGTAAGGTCGTGTGTGTAAGGTCGTGTGTGTGAGGTTGTGTGTGAGGTCGTGTGTGTAAGGTTGTGTGTGTAAGGTCGTGTGTGTAAGGTCGTGTGTGTAAGGTCGTGTGTGTGAGGTTGTGTGTGAGGTTGTGTGTAAGGTCGTGTGTGTAAGGTTGTGTGTGTAAGGTCGTGTGTGTAAGGTCGTGTGTGTAAGGTCGTGTGTGTAAGGTCGTGTGTGTGAGGTTGTGTGTAAGGTCGTGTGTGTAAGGTCGTGTGTGTAAGGTCGTGTGTGTGAGGTCGTGTGTGTAAGGTCGTGTGTGTAAGGTCGTGTGTGTGTGAGGTCGTGTGTGTGTAAGGGCGTGTGTGTGAGGTCGTGTGTGTAAGGTCGTGTGTGTGAGGTCGTGTGTGTAAGGTCGTGTGTGTAAGGTCGTGTGTGTAAGGTCGTGTGTGTGTAAGGGCGTGTGTGTGAGGTCGTGTGTGTAAGGTCGTGTGTGTGAGGTCGTGTGTGTAAGGTCGTGTGTGTGAGGTCGTGTGTGAGGTCGTGTGTGTAAGGTCGTGTGTGTAAGGTCGTGTGTGTGTGAGGTCGTGTGTGTGTACGGTCGTGTGTGTGAGGTCGTGTGTGTGTGAGGTTGTGTGTGTAAGGTCGTGTGTGTGAGGTCGTGTGTGTGTGAGGTCGTGTGTGTGAGGTCGTGTGTGTAAGGTCGTGTGTGTAAGGTCGTGTGTGTGTGAGGTCGTGTGTGTGTAAGGGCGTGTGTGTGAGGTCGTGTGTGTAAGGTCGTGTGTGTGAGGTCGTGTGTGTAAGGTCGTGTGTGTAAGGTCGTGTGTGTAAGGTCGTGTGTGTGTAAGGTCGTGTGTGTGAGGTCGTGTGTGTAAGGTCGTGTGTGTAAGGTCGTGTGTGTGAGGTCGTGTGTGAGGTCGTGTGTGTAAGGTCGTGTGTGTAAGGTCGTGTGTGTGTGAGGTCGTGTGTGTGTACGGTCGTGTGTGTGAGGTCGTGTGTGTGTGAGGTTGTGTGTGTAAGGTCGTGTGTGTGAGGTCGTGTGTGTGTGAGGTCGTGTGTGTGAGGTGGTGTGTGTGAGGTGGTGTGTGTAAGGTGGTGTGTGTAAGGTGGTGTGTGTAAGGTCGTGTGTGTGAGGTGGTGTGTGTGAGGTCGTGTGTGAGGTCGTGTGTGTAAGGTCGTGTGTGTGTGTAAGGTCGTGTGTGTGAGGTGGTGTGTGTGAGGTCGTGTGTGAGGTCGTGTGTGTAAGGTCGTGTGTGTGTGTAAGGTCGTGTGTGTGAGGTGGTGTGTGTGAGGTCGTGTGTGAGGTCGTGTGTGTAAGGTCGTGTGTGTGTGTAAGGTCGTGTGTGTGAGGTGGTGTGTGTGAGGTGGTGTGTGTGAGGTGGTGTGTGTGAGGTGGTGTGTGTGAGGTGGTGTGTGTAAGGTCGTGTGTGTGAGGTGGTGTGTGTGAGGTGGTGTGTGTGAGGTGGTGTGTGTAAGGTCGTGTGTGTGTGTGAGGTGGTGTGTGTGAGGTCGTGTGTGTGAGGTCGTGTGTGTGTGAGGTCGTGTGTTGATCTAAAGCTGTGTTTGCTCGCAGACGGAGGTCGGCAGCAGGAAGTCCTCCGCTGAAAACACTCCTGATGTGACAGACTTTGACAGAGTAAGAGTGACTCTGAACGACTCTGACTCCTGTGTTATCATGCATGTCTCATTACCCGGTTTACACGTTTAATAACACGGTAAAAAACAATCCGGTAAATTACGGTAAAAAAAACGGCAGCTGTGTTTGCCAGAAATTTACCGTAAAAAATACGGTAGCAACATTTTAGGTTTTATAGACTTAATTTAAATTTACAGTAAAAAATATATTTTATTATCTAATATAATGTTAATTTACCGACCTGTTGAAGGACTAATATCTGTTTTATACCATTATAATACACTGATAACCACCAATCACAGCGGAGATGAGAGTCACATGATCAATCAAAGCTCATCGCAAGCGGGTTTTCCTCAAGAAAGTTACTATTAATATAGAGAAGCTGCACACACACACACACACTAAACACTAAACACCATCATGATAACACACATGACATTTAAATATGCTAAAAATATTAATTTAACAACATTAAATGTAACATAAAACCTTAATGTACATAACTGATTAGACAAAAACGAAGGAAAACTATGAAGAAAAACTGTTATTTCAGCAAAAATACATCATAGTTAGGGAAAGTTAGGCATTTCTTTGGCCAATCTGCAAAAAAAATTCTTACCAATAGCTTTTTTTACCATGTGTTCCTATAGGTGTCTAGTAACACCTCCCGATTTATCCACGGCCAAATCCTCGGGGAAGCGCCTGGAGAGGCCATCAAAGTCGGGAGACACACAGAGGGCCTGGGTACCAAAAAAAAAAAAAAAATTGGTGTTTTTTTTTTTACCAATATTAGCTTTTGAGATGTCTAACTATGGGTTTTTAGGGGTGCTGAATATATCCCAGCCATTAGTTTTGAGTAAAAATTACTCCAAATCCATACAAAATCCATAAAAATATTTAAAACAATTACAAAACAAAACTTCCTAAATCAGTTTAAAATGTACCAAACCTCATCCGACTCCCCTGCATCTCCCTCACTCCTGTTATCATCTGGCTGGTTGACGTTCTGGCAAGAGTTACCAGGACAGTTCCCACACACAGAAACACACTTGACTCCTTGCTGCACCTGAGAGTGTCACAGTCCTCAGCACAGTTACAGCTGACACGCTTCAGAAGGTGGTCCGGTGCAATGGGATCTGTTGTAGGGACTGGTGCATAACCTTGTTCTCCTGGTTTCCATCCATACTCAAGGACATCCAGTGATGGACTTTGTCAAGTCAAGTCACCTTTATTTATATAGCGCTTTTTACAATACAGATTGCATCAAAGCAGCTTCACAGTGATAATATGAAAATATATGCTTTCATGACCTAGGACATCTAAATATACTGTCCATAGCCTTAAAAAATCGATTTTCGCCATAATTTTTTATTAAATGTCACATAAATCAGGCCAGGAATGATTTATTAACAAATCCCTCTGAACATATCTTCAGAATACTGCTAAGTGTGTAACTGGAGAGTTTGGTGTACATCGGCTGAGATGTGTCACTGGAGAATGACAAAAAACTCATTTTGAGAAAAAGGCATTTAAAGATTTGTAATGTAAAAATTCATACTTTTTTAGTAGAAACAACTATTTACTGACACAATATCTTATCAAATAATAAGCAACAACAATACAAACCACCAAAATCACATCAAAACTTATAAACACAGCATTTATGGCCTTTAACTGAGCAGAAAAACAGTCAAAAACTGTCAGAGCGCGTCACGTGATGCTTCTGAACCAATCACGGTGTCAGACATTGACATCAGCCAATGAGATTTCGCTTTTAGAGTTAAATGCCCATTGTACTTTCACGATTGGTTGCTGATTAAAAGGAAATGACCATATTTGGATGCGACAGCGTTGTACAGGAGAGAGAGCTTTTCAGACGTGTGTGTGATTAAAGGAAGAACACAGAGATCGCGGAGCAGCGCGTTGATTTAGAACGCCAACTTTTGTTGAATTTCTGAGAAATCTACAGACGCAAATAGACAAAGTTAGTAAAATAAAGACCTAAATGTGTATTTTGGACTTTTTTTCACCACAAGTCTGAAAGAAGATGTTATTGAAGACAAATAGCCCAAAATCTCAAAATTGACCAGTGAAAAAAAAACGATGTTTTTGCCTGCCGTGTCTCGCCTTAAGTAAGGCAGATCAATAATATTGTTGAATATTAAATGTCCCCAACTGAGCAAGCCAACAGCCAAGGCAACAGCGGCAAAGAACCAAAACTCCATCAGGGACAGAATGGAGAAAAAAGCGTTGGGAGATCCCAGGCTCAGTCGGTGGCCAGTTCTCCTCTGGCCAATCAGTGAACAGTGTATGATTATGATTCAGGAGCATTACTGGTCAGTTATGACACAAACTAGTGAGCAAAGTCAGATTGGATCAGAACATTTATCCAGTTCCATCTGGTTGGAGGTCGGAGTCATCACGTCGGTGTGTAGACGGGTTTGTTGAGGATCAGTGCTGATGCTGTCGTGTCGATGAGCCCTTCACAGGGCTGATGAGGGATGCTGTGTGGATGGGCCCAGCGCAGGTCCTTCATCTGATCTGGATACGGCCCGGATTCAGCTGACTTCAGTAAACAGGAGAGAGACTAGTTGACTAGTGTAGCAGACTTGATAGCAGTGGCCTATCTCTGGTCTGGAGATATGCCCGCAGAGAGTGCTGTGCTGCAGCTCCTGGAGTCGGAGGTTTCTCAGGCTTGATGCTCCCGGCTGCGGCCCGCTTGTGAAGAGAGCAAATCTTCAGGTGGATTTCCGCAGAATATGAGCTTGAACAGTTCGCAGCCAGCTTTGAGGATGTCACTTTTCTTGGCTCTGATGTCATTGAACACATCCATGGCCCCCTCTGCTTGTCAGTCTTGCAGAGCTTGGTGAGCAAAGTTGGTTTGCTAAACCCAGAAATTATGATACGGTATCGCAGCCAGAGAAGCTGTGTAGGAAGATCAGGTATGTAACAGAACCACTCCCGGATCTTTCCAACATCGTAAGATGTGAAAAAATTTTTTTTTTTTTTTTTTTTGGTACCCAGGCCCTCTGGGCACCCCGACTTTGAATGCCTCTCCAGGCGCTTCCCCGAGGATTTGGCCGTGGATAAATCGGGAGGTGTTACTAGACACCTATAGGAACACATGGTAAAAAAAGCTATTGGTAAGAAATTTTTTTGCAGATTGGCCAAAGAAATGCCTAACTTTCCCTAACTAATCATATGTGACGCGTCACTGTAAATTATACAATGAGTTGTTGTTTTTCACTTCCAAAAACTGTAAATTGAATGTTTATTCACCGTATACAGAAACTGTCTGTTAGCCTACGAACAGTGTTTCTGTCTCCAGTGTTTCTGTCTCCAGTGTTTCTGTCTCCAGTGTTTCTGTCTCCAGTGTTTGTGTCTCCAGTGTTTCTGTCTCCAGTGTTTCTGTCTTCAGTGTTTCTGTCTTCAGTGTTTCTGTCTTCAGTGTTTGTGTCTTCAGCCGTTATACTCATGATCATGTCTGCAGTCTTCATGTGCGTCTGTCCTCCGCAGATCTCCAGCCACTCGAGTCTAGAGGAGAATCCCGAGAGCCACACGAGTCCTGTGAACGAACCGACTCTCGCCGACTCCCAGAGTGAGTCATGTGTGTGTCCGTGTGTGTTCACTCGAGCGCCACCACACACCACACACACACACACACACACACACCACACACTGCTCTGCTGTTACACCAACACAACTTATCTAATAATTCTATGAGTTAATCTGTGGATTGTTCTATGAAGAATCAAGACTCTGATTATTGTGTTCACAGCGTCAGCTCAAAGCAGCTCGACACCACTCGACTCGCCAGAGCAACACACCACAGGTGAACACACACACACACACACACACACACACACACACACACACACACACACACACCACTCGACTCGCCAGAGCAACACACCACAGGTGAACACACACACACACACACACACACACACGCACACACACACACACACACACACCACTCGACTCGCCAGAGCAACACACCACAGGTGAACACACACACACACACACACACACACACACACACACACACACACACACACACACCACTCGACTCGCCAG
This sequence comes from Phoxinus phoxinus, assembly GCF_949152265.1. Taxonomy (NCBI): domain Eukaryota; kingdom Metazoa; phylum Chordata; class Actinopteri; order Cypriniformes; family Leuciscidae; genus Phoxinus; species Phoxinus phoxinus. Next base: position 44,451,979 of record NC_136880.1, on the reverse strand, counting down.
AGCAACACACCACAGGTGAACACACACACACACACACACACACACACCACTCGACTCGCCAGAGCAACACACCACAGGTGAACACACACACACACACACACACCACACACACAAACACCACACGACTCCCGAGACTCGCCAGAGCAACACACCACAGGTGAACACACACACACACACACACACACACACACCACACGACTCCCGAGACTCGCCAGAGCAACACACCACAGGTGAACACACACACACACACACACACACACGACTCCCGAGACTCGCCAGAGCAACACACCACAGGTGAACACACACACACACACACACACACACACACACACCACACGACTCCCGAGACTCGCCAGAGCAACACACCACAGGTGAACACACACACACACACACGACTCCCGAGACTCGCCAGAGCAACACACCACAGGTGAACACACACACACACACACACACACACTCACACACACACACACACACACACATACCACACGACTCCACACGACTCCCCACACACACTCTCTCTCACTCACACACACACACACACGCACACACACGCACGCACGCACACACACACACACACACACACACACACACACACACACACACACACACACCACACGACTCCCGAGACTCGCCAGAGCAACACACCACAGGTGAACCTACACACACACACACACACACACGCACACACACATACACGCACACACACATACACGCACACACACATACACGCACACACACATGCGTGCACACACACATACACACACGACTCGAGCCGAGACTCGCCAGAGCAACACACCACAGGTGAACCTCCACACACACACACACGCACGCTCTGTCAACTGTCAATCATGCTTGCTTGCTGCCAGTGATGATGTGTTCTCTAACCAGCGCTCTCCAGGGTTTCCATGGTAACAGAGAAGGTCGGATTGTCCAATGACATGCAGAGGCTCAACAAGCTCCTCCTCTTCTATCTGATCCTGTGAGTAGTACACTACAGGACCGGACCTTTTAACCCAGCAGATTGGGTTGTTTATTTAACCCAGCATAGTTGATACATTTGTACTATAAAACCAGCTTCTTCTTTTTTTCTTTTTTTTTACTTCATACATGAATTAATGTCTACTGATTAACTCAAAATCTTTTTAAATACTCACTCGCTGGCATGAGAATTGCTTTATTTTTAATCATATTTTACAGTATAGTATATTTTAAATAATTTTAATAATCTGTCCATAAACTATCAGTGTACAGTTATGAGAACATATTTAACATTATAAGTATTTATATTCCGTATCTTTCTTTAATAAAATACAAAAAATGTAAGCAAGGCATCAGAGGTTTCCACCGCGCGATAAGATCGCCGCTCACTCGTTAGCTGCGCGACATCACGTCCCTGCTCTGCACACACACACACACACACACACACACACACACCACACGACTCCCTGCTCTGCACACACACACACACACACACACACACACCACACGACTCCCTGCTCTGCACACAGTTCAGACACACACACACACACACACACACACCACACGACTCCCTGCTCTGCACACAGTTCAGATACACACACACACACACACCACACGACTCCCTGCTCTGCACACAGTTCAGATACACACACACACACACACACACACACACACACACACACACACCACACGACTCCCTGCTCTGCACACAGTTCAGATACACACACACACACACACACACACACACACACACCACACGACTCCCTGCTCTGCAAACAGTTCAGATACACACAGCACAATAACTCATCTATAGATCAGATAACACGAACACGAACCTGTATTTGACGGAAGACTCGGCGGAGCTGCCCTGCTCTCTCCTGAAGAGGGCGACACACGCCCGCGGTACATAACTCAGTCCCTGGGTTACGGCTGACCCTGGGTTACGGCTGACCCAGGGTTACGGCTGACCCAGGGTTACGGCTGACCCAGGGTTACGGCTGACCCAGGGTTACGGCTGACCCAGGGTTACGGCTGACCCAGGGTTACGGCTGACCCAGGGTTACGGCTGACCCAGGGTTACGGCTGACCCAGGGTTACGGCTGACCCAGGAGCCGGGAAACACAAACACTGAAAAAAGACTCAACCCAGGATTTGGGTGGAAAAAATAACCCACGATTGTATCAAGCGCTCATATTACCCATCATTCAGTGCGAGATTCAGAATCAGGAACACCGTTACAGAGACGCGATCGAAGGCCAGAACGCACAGGGCCGCGATCTTCGAGTAGTCGAGCTGCGTGCGGCAGTGAACACGCCGCGCAGGCTATTCTCCTGATGGGGACACTAGGGCCGTATCTTACACCAGCGCAATTCGCTCTGTGCACGAGAAAATGCTAAGTTCCGGCTTGAGGGCTGAGATTGGGTACTTCGTTTCCGGCTGCCGTCTTGTTTACATCAGTGGACCAGCGTTAAGTTAGTTTAATCGTTCGCAATGGACCTAAAACATAAAAAAAACGTGTGAAATGTCAAGTCAATATAAGAAAACAACTCAAGGCAAAAAAGTCACATCTTATTCAATAGGAAGATGATCTGCGGTGCTTTGGTGCTCCGTGTATCTACATCGGCTTTTATTCTCGATTCTCTGTCTCGTCGTCAGCTCTTCACAGTTATCACTTCCACTCATAACTCTAATCGTTTGATTGCATTTATAATTCTCTTTCTCAACATCTATCCTTTGATACGGAGTGTCTGGAGATCCTGCTTCATCTGAC
>NC_136880.1:44434227-44444227 GCF_949152265.1 Phoxinus phoxinus | reverse complement strand
ATATGTAAACTAGAGATTGTAAGCTTTCAAATGATATATAGTGTGTCCAGATTAGTTCAGGTTTAGTTTAGAATATTACTGTTTTAAATATGTAATGGCTGATGCCAATATAAGGGGTTAATCCCATATCTGGAATGGTAATGCTTGGAAGTTCAGTTTCTCCGATCTGGGGTACAGGGGAGAACTGGGGTACAGGGGAGATCTGGGGTACAGGGGAGAACTGGGGTACAGGGGAGAACTGGGGTACAGGGGAGATCTGGGGTACAGGGGAGATCTGTGGTACAGGGGAGAACTGGGGTACAGGGGAGAACTGGGGTACAGGGGAGATCTGGGGTACAGGGGAGAACTGGGGTACAGGGGAGAACTGGGGTACAGGGGAGATCTGGGGTACAGGGGAGATCTGGGGTACAGGGGAGAACTGGGGTACAGGGGAGAACTGGGGTACAGGGGAGAACTGGGGTACAGGGGAGATCTGGGGTACAGGGGAGAACTGGTGTACAGGGGAGAACTGGGGTACAGGGGAGAACTGGGGTACAGGGGAGATCTGGGGTACAGGGGAAAACTGGGGTACAGGGGAGATCTGGGGTACAGGGGAGATCTGGGGTACAGGGGAGATCTGGGGTACTGGGGAGATCTGGGGTACAGGGGAGATCTGGGGTACAGGGGAGAACTGGGGTACAGGGGAGAACTGGGGTACAGGGGAGATCTGGGGTACAGGGGAGAACTGGGGTACAGGGGAGATCTGGGGTACAGGGGAGAACTGGGGTACAGGGGAGATCTGGGGTACAGGGGAGATCTGGGGTACAGGGGAGATCTGGCGTACAGGGGAGATCTGGGGTACAGGGGAGAACTGGCGTACAGGGGAGATCAGGGGTACAGGGGAGAACTGGGGTACAGGGGAGATCTGGGGTACAGGGGAGAACTGGGGTACAGGGGAGAACTGGGGTACAGGGGAGATCTGGGGTACAGGGGAGATCTGGGGTACAGGGGAGATCTGGGGTACAGGGGAGATCTGGGGTACAGGGGAGATCTGGGGTACTGGGGAGATCTGGGGTACAGGGGAGATCTGGGGTACAGGGGAGAACTGGGGTACAGGGGAGAACTGGGGTACAGGGGAGATCTGGGGTACAGGGGAGAACTGGGGTACAGGGGAGATCTGGGGTACAGGGGAGAACTGGGGTACAGGGGAGATCTGGGGTACAGGGGAGATCTGGGGTACAGGGGAGATCTGGGGTACAGGGGAGATCTGGCGTACAGGGGAGATCTGGCGTACAGGGGAGATCTGGGGTACAGGGGAGATCTGGGGTACAGGGGAGAACTGGGGTACAGGGGAGATCTGGGGTACAGGGGAGATCTGGGGTACAGGGGAGATCTGGCGTACAGGGGAGATCTGGGGTACAGGGGAGAACTGGCGTACAGGGGAGATCTGGGGTAGAGGGGAGATCTGGGGTACAGGGGAGATCTGGCGTACAGGGGAGATCTGGGGTACAGGGGAGAACTGGCGTACAGGGGAGATCTGGGGTACAGGGGAGAACTGGGGTACAGGGGAGATCTGGGGTACAGGGGAGATCTGGGGTACAGGGGAGATCTGGCGTACAGGGGAGATCTGGGGTACAGGGGAGAACTGGCGTACAGGGGAGATCTGGGGTACAGGGGAGATCTGGGGTACAGGGGAGATCTGGCGTACAGGGGAGATCTGGGGTACAGGGGAGATCTGGGGTACAGGGGAGATCTGGGGTACAGGGGAGAACTGGGGTACAGGGGAGATCTGGCGTACAGGGGAGATCTGGGGTACAGGGGAGAACTGGCGTACAGGGGAGATCTGGGGTACAGGGGAGATCTGGGGTACAGGGGAGATCTGGGGTACAGGGGAGAACTGGGGTACAGGGGAGATCTGGGGTACAGGGGAGAACTGGCGTACAGGGGAGATCTGGGGTACAGGGGAGAACTGGCGTACAGGGGAGATCTGGGGTACAGGGGAGATCTGGGGTACAGGGGAGATCTGGGGTACAGGGGAGAACTGGGGTACAGGGGAGATCTGGGGTACAGGGGAGAACTGGTTACACCAGCTGTAATCCACTAGGCAGAAAGGTCATCTGGGTCTGAAATTGAAGCTTATAAACTTGGGAAGTTTTTCATGTACATTTGAGGCAGTGATATGTCTAATAAAATGCTTGAAAATGATCACTTTTAATGACATTTTTTGGTCTTTTGGGGTATATGTTGAGGGTGATATTTGACAGCAAAAAGGCAGAAATCCGAGAAGGTCCTCACTGCAGAACATGAAATCCACTGGGAGGAGTTGGATCCAGATCCAACTCCTCCCACTATATATACTTCGCCCCCACGCCTCAGCCCCACCATCAGATGAACCAGCATATCGGTGATCATCATTGTTTGCTCTCATCAATGTAAGTCTACATTTTGATTACTAATATAGTCGAGATAGATTAATAATTTAGTGTGCGTCTTTAAGTAATGATCACACTTAAATATATGTTAAAGTTTTGACAGTGTCCATACTTTTTGATAACACCAAGACATGTTTAACTAGTCCGCTAAACTGTCATCCATTAATGGTAAGTTAGGTCGTTTGTAGCGTTAACGTTAGCACGCACGTGTAGAGGTGGCCTATCTATTTAGCTAAACTAATTAGCTTTGGATAATACTGTTGGTATGTTCATATGTTTATAGCTAGGGTAAGCTAACATGTGGTGTTGTCAGTTAGGTAGCTATCTAGTTAGCCAGGTTAGCCACGCTAAGTTACCCACTAGCCAGGTTAGGCAAACACTGCACTCCAGGTATGCATTGTTAGTTGTTGCCATGGAGTGTTTTACTTTCAATGATGAATTAAAACATTTAAAAAATAATGATCATTGAAATAATTGCTTTCTTTGCTAACCCACAGGATATGGAGGTCGAGGAAGAAAGGGGGAACTTTTTAAAATAATATGTGAAGACACCCACCCAGACTTCTGCAGCGAGTTCTGCCAGATCTGTGCTGACCTGAAAGGATGAATAGTTAATTGTGAATGTCCGGTGGTTTCCCTGTAATGTTTGTGTCATTTCTGCGTGTGCTCCCAATGTGGTTTTCCTTATGTTTTGCCTTCAACGTTTCCCTACTGTTTTCAAAATGTCTGTTTTACCTAGTGTGTTAATAAACGTTTTTTTCCCCCCTATTTAATTGTGCTGGTAATGAATTGTTCATGCATTTATGTAAGTGAGATGCTCTTATGTTATGTAAATTAAGTCAGATTCCCTTGTGAAGTCATTTATAAGTTTAAAATTAGTGCTGCTATAATTTAGTCACTTACAGTTGCATAATCAATGGAAAAGCACACATATTTTCTACTTGAATTTAAACTTGATTTAATATTACTCAAAAGTAGATGCGCCTACTTATTAATATTATAATATTTGAAATCAAAGTGCATGTGGACTACTGAGAGGGGTAAAAGATCAGCCAATCAAAGAATACATTTCTTTTTAAGATATATTTATTCTTGCATGTAACAAGGAACTCCATGCTTTTCAGGGAAGATGAAATGTAAGAATTTTTAATCAATCTTTTTGTTTTGGATTATTAAACGCTTATTAATTTTTTTGGATAATTAAACGCTTTTTCCAAATGAAAAAAAAAAATCACATTCACACAATGTACAAACTACAATGTTTGTAACTTTTTAAACTTCATTAAATAAGATTTGTTTTCAGCAAGTTTGTTTTTCTGTCAAAAGTCAAATCATCTTCAGTTATATAGCGCTTTTAACAGTGTTGTTTCAAAGCAGCTTTACAGAGATAAACTTTATAGGAAATGGAGATGGTTTTGGCTTTATAGCGGTTCTTTAATAAAATTATTTTCCAGCTAAAGTTAGTTTTGATTGATTCGCTTCCGTCGCAACGATCATTTGTTAGGGGCCGCTAAGACGACACCATTCTCTCTACACAGACTTTAAACGCGAACCTGTGAGAAACGCTAGGAACCTGTCGACCAATCAGAATGCAGTGAGAGGAAATCCAACTCCGCCCCTCGGATCTGGATCCAACTCCGCCCATCGGATCTGGATCTAACTCCGCCCCTTGGATCTGGATCCAACTCCGCCCCTTGGATCTTATGTACTGCATTGAGGTGCTACTGAGAAATCCCCAGAATCTTTTTCTGCTATTTCCTTTTTCTAGGCCTAGCCTAGTTGTTTAACTGCGCTCTGTTTTATTGTTTCTTGTTTTATTATTATTCTTTTTTCTCGTCTCACTGTTAATGTCTGTATCCTTTTGTTTGCAATAAAAAACAAACAAGAAAAAACATCCTTGTGTGTTCGGCACCTGATGACGTCACTTCCGGGATAGTCCATTGTCCCCGAGGAGGGGTGTGTTTGTCCAAAGTAAAGCGGACAGTACTAAATGTTATTTTGTTCAATATTCCGAAGAGGTGAAGAATAAAACACACGCACCATCGGTTGGCTAGCTGTACAACTGAGGCTTTCCACAAGTTAGATTCAGATCGTTAGATGTTATCCTCCTTACAAGCCTGTTGCAATATAACTTTTTTACTGAGGGACATTTTTACAATGTCAACAAGATTACAATACAAACATCTTAAAAAAAATCAATGTATGAATTTTTGAAATGAAGATTGTGTGTTTAACATATCATACCAACTAAATGTTTAAATATTCTGTTGTTTATTCGGCTTTATGGGGCCGATTTAGTGTCAGGGACGTTTTCATAGAATCACCCACAGTATATCTGAAGAGTGTGTAGAAGTGTTCTTCTGCGATGATGATGATGAATAAAATAACTTCCTCACATCCTCACAAACCTTCAAACGTCCAAGAATCACAAGAGAAAGTGTGTGTGTGTGTGTGTGTGTGTGTGTGACACGAGCTGCGCATGCGCATGGCGGCCGGCAGGTGTCGCTGTGAGTTTCGCTGTGTTCTCCTGCTCTGCTCGATAAACCGCCGAAGAAGAAGAAGAAGAAGAAGAAGAAGCAGCTTCACAACATCCAGCGCGATGGAGTCTAATGATGCGGGTAAAACACTGCAGATATCATGATAAACATCATCATTCTCTCTGTGTTATCTCTGATGTGCGTGCGTGTGTGTGTGTGTGTGTGTGTGTGTGTGTGTGTGCGCTCTGCCTGCGCTCCTCGCTCGGGTCTGCGCGGTCCCGCTTCACAGCTGCTGGAGTGTGTGTGTGTGTGTGTGTGTGTGTGTGTGTGTTTACCTCAGCTTTACACACACTCATTTATCGTGTATTTCTCTTTTAAAAGCTCAGGTCATAATCACGGAAGCCCGTTTCCGACACACAAGACAAAAATCATTCTTTTGTAAATAAACATTACGACAGAAGTTATTCATGCGATTAAAAAGTCGAAGTTAAGAGTTAAAAAGTAGAAACAACGACTTTCTTTGACCTTGTATGTCGTCATTTCGACTATAAATCATAGTTATGACTATCATAATATTATGACATTCGATGTTATATGCCATGGTTATGACGTAGGCCTAATATATCGTAATTTCAAGTTCGACATAATCTCAATTTCAACTTTATATTTCGTGATTATGTCTTATGTCATGATTCTGACTTTTTATGTCATAATCGTGATTTGCAAAAGCATGATATTGTTTCTTATACCGGCTGAAATTGGCTTCCCTGTCTATTTTAAATATAAATATGAAGATGAATATCATAAAAACACATCCAGATCACATCACTTCTGTAAAACTGAAGTAAATAGAAATGTCTAGCAGTGACATCACTTTATTGAGCTTTTTAATCCTAAAATTACAATAGTTTTGTGCAATATTAAAAGTGCAGTGACTAATAATCTTACATTATGTTTATTAATGCACATTGACAGTAACGCGCTGAGCTTGAGATGCAGATAGAGTAGGCTAACTCATGTGTGCTAAAGCTAGTAATGTACACCACAACATTTCCGATTTTAAAGCGTTGAGTTCTGGCCGTTCATAAACACGACTGTGGGCCTTTTGTGGGCCTGTGGAAACGGTGACGTGAGAGTGTATAGACGCGCAGTGTTTCCTACACACTACCATCGCCACAAACACACCGTACAAGTGTGTGTTATCCAGCAGCCGTTGCTTCCCTGCACCTGAACACACACCGCTGTACGAGCGGCCCGTCTGTGCTGAGAGGAGCAGAGCATATATACCAGCTAGAGTTACTACAGTACAGCCTGGGGGAGAGCCTTCTGTAACTTGTTCCGTGTGTGTGTGTGTCTGTCTCTCTCTCTCTCTGTGTGTGTGTGTGTGTGTCTCAGGTCGTGGCGGCAGGAAGACTCATCAGAAGAGTAAGTTGAATGTGATCATGAGGCAGGAGGAGCTGATCGCTCAGAAGAAGAGAGAGATCGAGGCCAAACTGAGAGAACAAGCTCAGACCAAACCCACGCCGAAGCCGGCCCGCAACTCAGCCAGCAGGTGACACACACACACACACACACACTCACGCGCTCACACACACACACGCACACACACACACTCACACACTCACACTCACGCGCTCACACACAGACGCACACACACACGCACGTGCTCACACACGCACACACACATACACACTCACACGCACGCGCTCACGCACGCGCTCACACACACACGCACGTGCTCACACACGCACGCACACACACACACACATACACACTAGGGCTGTGCTCAGAATATTGATACAACGCTACGTCGTCCTGAACTCCTGGCGATGCGCGGATCGATGCTGTTGTGCTTTTGAATGTAGGCAATTCAGGGCTCGAGTTTCGGCGCGGGTATTGCGCATCATTGTAATCATTCCCGCAGGTCTCCCACTTATAATGCGGGAAATTGCCGCAAACATTGATTCACTTTAGCATGTAGGTTTTATTAGTAAATGAATCCACACAGATTATAAAATCAAATCAATCATTTTAAAACTTTGTGCGAGACGCAATTTCTCAAATCTCGTCTGTCAGATGTGTTCACGAGGCAGAGCGGCGATACTACACTGACAAACACACACACTCTCGCGCTTCCGAGTCGAGACATGACGGAATATTCACTTGCATAATCGGGCCAGCATTGCATCATGACGAAAGTTTACCATCTGCACGTCTCTAAGTCTTACCATTTTTAACATGCAAGCGAATTTTCCGTACTCGCGCTCTCTGGGAGAGTGTTCTCTGCGTGCACGGAGTAAAGCCGCCTCACACACACCTCGCGAGGAACTAAAGTTATTTTTCTCGGATTATATCGCGTTACCCGTGCACTAGCTGTTAAAGGTGAAGGCAGCCATGTGTCTCTCATTCATTTAGTTGTCAAAACATCAAAAGATGGCTTTAATATTAAGGAATCTGGATTAATAGTCCATGCATTTAATTTAGTCAGGACAAAAATACTGCCCAGTTTAATTTCACATTTGATTGCTTTATTCAGTTTCTGTAGTATTTCTGAATACTAGACTTTTCTCTTAATTCAAAGTTTAAAATCAATCTCAAAAGATTACAAATGCATTAATGCGCTTCATATGTCAGGATTTACAGACACACTGTGTTGTCGAGAATAACGGCTTCAGACTATTGCTTCTCAAGTGTGAGCAACACTACACAACACAACACGTCAGTGTTTAACAGAAGCGGCGGTCCCCGGGTGTGTGTGTGAAGCTGAGCGAGACGTAATGTGAAGACATGACTCTGTTTGGTGCGCATTCCAAATCATAAGACCAAATTGTTAAAAGGTGTTTCGAAGAGTTTACGAAAACTACGTTGAATTTCAGTTGTTACAGTTTTTGCTTTTATGGAATATGTTTTTCCATGTGTTTTTTTCAGTTATCACAACTGCTATAACACTGGTTATGCAATAAACAGATATTACAGTTATTAACTCTGCTCAAAAGAAAGTTTAATTCCAAATTGATCCATATCGTATCGTGGCTTTAGTGTCGTGATGCGTATCGTATTGTGACATTGTTGGTGATAGACAGCCCTAATACACACACACACACACACACACACACACACACACACAGCGAGACAGACAAACAGACACACACACATAATCACACACACACACACATAATCACATACACACACATACACACACACAGCGAGACAGACAAACAGACACATACACACCTACACACACACACACACACAGCGAGACAGACAAACAGACACACACACATAATCACACACACACACACACAGCGAGACAGACAAACAGACACATACACACCTACACACACACACACACACAGCTCTGATGAGCACAGCTTTCGTGATCACGTCTCTCTCTCTCTCTGTGTGTGTGTGTGTTCAGCTCTCCTCCCTCACAGGCTTCATCGTCGTCATCTTCATCATCGTCGTCTTCATCCTCATCCTCTTCTTCCTCCAAATCTAATAAGTTTGTGAATGACGGGAGTTTTCTGCAGCAGTTTCTGAGGATGCAGCAGGAGAAGTCCGGCGCCGATGAGGGTGAGACCCCGCAACCAACTGCGGACACACACACACACACACACACACACACTCACTCGCATGCACACACACACACACTCACTCGCACGCACGCACACACACACACTAATGTTCTACATATTACATGTGAAATTATTCACCCCGCATTGAAAACCAGGTGTATGAAATATGCAGACTCTCAGCTGTTTACAATGAACAAATCAAATAAATAAAAAGTAATTTAAATATCTCAACACAACAAATGTTTCAAGTGGTTTCCCCAAAACTCAACCGCAGAAGCACTCGCCCCTCCGGCTCCACACACTCGTCCTCGGCTCGTGTTCGGTTCGGGTTTTTTCCTGCCGACCAAAATGCCGTTATTTCAGATGCAGGCTCGTTGCGCATGGCAAGCGCTCAGAATGTTAGAGACACTGGCGCGACCACAACATTACCCGACATCAAATGGCAAATGTAAGCGTAACGAAACTGCGCTGCTCGTTGTTGTGTGGCTGACGGACCGGTTATCAGTGTGAACCAGCGCAGCCGATCTTCAGCAGCACTGAACTCTGAACTCTGAACTCTGAACTCTGAAGCGCCGCTGCTTTGATGACGAGATCTCGTGAGTACAGTCACACTTCTCCGTTATTAGCGGATCGAACAGCGCTGGCGTGGACACCAGGAGACACATTCTGCCATGAGTGAACTATTGAGGTTCCCCAGATCGGCAACACTCACCGCAGGAACGCTCCTCACTGTAACCGTGGAGGTGTGGCAGGAAGAGTGGCAGGAAGAGTGGCTATAATGCTGTCGAGTGACATTACGTCACAGTTGCTGCCCTCAAATGTTGATCTGAACTAAACCTGTTTATAACTACTACATTATTACATTTCATTTTGTGCAAGGAGCCGTTTTGTTTTATATGCTCCTAAGAAGAGTCAGGTAAAGCTCCATCATTGCTCAACGTAAAACAAATATCATACTTTATGATGTTAGTTTTAATAAAATATAATTAAAAAAATTAAATCAAGGACATTTCTCTGGCATTTCTTTATTTTTGCTGTATCGAACCGAACCGTGAATTTTGTGAACCGGTACACCCCTAGTGTGTGTGTGTGTGTGTGCAAGAACATGACTTGTTTGGATTTATGGCTTTGATTGTTTCATAAAATATTAATTTGATATAAATAATGTTCATAAATAATTTTCATAAACTTAAACCTATTGGTTTTACTTTTTAAACTTGTTTTACTTCAACAATAATCTGCCAATCTTCTTTAAAATGAGACCAAACTTAAGTCTGTGCCGAAGCTTCACATGTGTATGACAGTTGTTTGACACGGACATTTTTGTCTACTATGGACCACTTTTTAAAATCTTGTAATGTTGTCTGTGTGATGTCATGTCCTGTAGGACCCGTCAGCCCCGCCCCCTGCGCTCAGAGCCAATCACAGGCTCAGAAGAAGAGCATTCTCATCGGGAAGCGCCCGGGTCTGGGCGTCAGCAGCATGATCAACCAGTTCAAGAACTACTCCCAGTCCAAGAGGAGCACACTCCCCGTGA
>NC_136880.1:44421704-44426527 GCF_949152265.1 Phoxinus phoxinus | reverse complement strand
TCTCTCTCTCTCTCTCTCCAGGGGCTCTACAGCGGTGGACGGCGCAGGCTTCGGTGTGGATCGACCCGCTGAACTCAGCAAGAGTGACGATGAGTACGACGCGTTCCGCAAGAGGATGATGCTGGCGTACCGCTTCAGACCCAACCCTCTGGTGACACTCACTCACTCACTCACTCACTCACTCACTCACTCAATGACTCACTCACTCACTGGCTCACTCACACACTCACACACTCACTCACTCACTCACTCACTCACTCACTCACTCAATGACTCACTCACTCACTGACTCACTCACTCACTCACACACTCACTCACTCACTCACTCAATGACTCACTCACTCACTGACTCACTCACTCACACACTCACTCACTCACTCACTCACTCAATGACTCACTCACTCACTGACTCACTCACTCACACACTCACTCACTCAATGACTCACTCACTCACTCACTGACTCACTCACTCACTCAATGACTCACTCACTGACTCACTCACTCACTGACTCACTCACACACTCACTCACTCAATGACTCACTCACTCACTCACTCACTGACTCACTCACTCACTCAATGACTCACTCACTGACTCACTCACTCACTGACTCACTCACACACTCACTCACACACTCACTCACTCACTCAATGACTCACTCACTCACTGACTCACTCACTCACTCACACACTCACTCACTCACTCACTCAATGACTCACTCACTCACACACTCACTCACTCAATGACTCACTCACTCACTCACTGACTCACTCACTCACTCACTGACTCACTCACTCACTCAATGACTCACTCACTGACTCACTCACTCACTGACTCACTCACACACTCACTCACTCACTCAATGACTCACTCACTCACTGACTCACTCACTCACACACTCACTCACTCAATGACTCACTCACTCACTGACTCACTCACTCACACACTCACTCACTCAATGACTCACTCACTCACTCAATGACTCACTCACTCACTCACTGACTCACTCACTGACTCACTCACTCACTCAATGACTCACTCACTCACTCACTGACTCACTCACTCACTCACTCACACACTCACTCACTCAATGACTCACTCACTCAATGACTCACACACTCACTCACTCACTCACTCACTGACTCACTCAATGACTCACTCACTCACACACACTCACTGACTCACTCACTCACTCACTCAATGACTCACTCACTCACTGACTCACTCACTCACTCACTCACTGACTAGCTCACTGACTCACTGACTCACTCACTGACTCACTCACTCACTGACTCACTCACTGACTCACTCACTCACTCACTCACTCACTCACACACTCACTCACTAAATGACTCACTCACTCAATGACTCACTCACTCACTGACTCACTCAATGACTCACTCACACACTCACTCACTCACTCACTCACTGACTCACTCACTGACTCACTCACTCACACACTCACTCACTGACTGACTCACTCACTCACTCACTCAATGACTCACTCACTCACTCACTGACTAGCTCACTGACTCACTCACTCACTCACTGACTCACTCACTCACTCACTCACTGACTCACTCACTCACTGACTCACTCACTCACTGACTCACTGACTCACTGACTCACTGACTGACTCACTCACACACACACACACTCACTCACTCACTCACTGACTCACTCACTGACTCACTCACACACTCACTCACTCACTCACTGACTCACTCACTGACTCACTCACTCACTCACTGACTCACTCACTCACTCACTCACTAACGAACCAAACGAACGATTCATGTTGTAACGCTATCTCCTGTTCCTGCAGAACAATCCCAGAAGGCCGTACTACTGAGCGCCGGATCTCCTGTGTCAGTGTTCAGGCTTCACCAGCTGTCTTTCAGAACATACAGTTTTTCTTTCTGAGCCGCTCACAGACTCGATTCCTCCAAGTGTTTGTGTTTCTGTGAAGATCTTCCTGTGATATCCCTTCACAGCTGTCTGAGCCGCGGGCGTCCGCTGGGCTACGGCACGAGCGTCCGCGTGGATCCCGTTTTACTCATTAATGAGCAGATATTACAAACCCAACCTGCACAACGTCTATGGTTTTAGATTTCCAGATTAAACTCAGTCTGTGATTCAGATCTATTAAACATCTGTGATCCTCAAACTCTGTGTGCGTGTGTGTGTTATTGTATATTTGATTCACTTCTATCATCTTTGTACTTTCACTAGTACATTTTACATGATCTTGTGCAGTGAAAAATTAACTTATATATAATTATAAATATTCCATGGAGTAAAAATAGTTTTTGAATTGGAATCAGAAAGTGCTTTATTGTTTATTAACACAGCAGAATAACAGTATGATCACTGTCTGAACGTTACAACCATTGTGTCGTGTTTGAGATGTTTCTTCAGTTTTCCTCAGTGTCACCCATTCTTAGATAAGTAATGATTTAAATGATTATTTATTGAAATATTAAATGAAGGGAAAAATGTCACATGAATTCTCATATAACAACAAATTACATTGTAGAATTGGGCAAAAAAAACGAGTTTATATATTTATTTGAATATGTTGTCTAGTTGATATAGAAGCACACTTTCACCACGAAAGGAATCATGCTTTCGTAAATCTTAATTATGACAAAATAGAAATCGTTTTTTTAAATATTTTTTTTAATATTATGAGATAAAATGTAAAAAGTTGAAAATATAAGATACTAATTTATAATCATGAGATTATAAAATCGAAATTATGATATTCTAAATTATAATTATGAGTTTAAAATTCGAAATTGTGACTAATTTAAAATCATGAGATTATAAAATCGAAATTATGAGATTAAAAATCGAAATTATGACACTAATTTAAAATCACTAGAGATAAAAATTTGAAATGTCATACTACATTATAATTATGAGATTAAAAATCGAAATGATGTCCTACTATATTATAATTATGAGATTAAAAATCGAAATGATGTCCTACTATATTATAATTATGAGATCAAAAATCGAAATGATGTCATACTACATTATAATTATGAGATTAAAAATCGAAATGATGTCCTACTATATTATAATTATGAGATCAAAAATCGAAATGATGTCATACTACATTATAATTATGAGATTAAAAATCGAAATGATGTCCTACTATATTATAATTATGAGATCAAAAATCGAAATGATGTCATACTACATTATAATTATGAGATTAAAAATCGAAATGATGTCCTACTATATTATAATTATGAGATCAAAAATCGAAATGATGTCATACTACATTATAATTACGAGATTCAAAATCGAAATGATGAAATACTAGGTATGTATGACTTTTTACGTCAAAATTTCTACTTTTTATGTTAATTTTGACTTGGTACGTCACAATTGACCCTTTGCAGGGAGCTTGATTGACAGGTGATCTGACCGATCATATTTCGCCATCCGCCATTTTGTCCGACAAAGCATTCAGGAGAGTTAGTAGATTAACATGGGAGGATTTGAGCTTGAGAAGCGGAGGTTACTGACGCCTTTCCGCAGTTAAAACAATAACATTCCTTCTGATGTTCATTCATGTTTATTTGATAAACTAGATCGAAGGAAGAGATGATCGGTTCACGAGCAGCTGTAACTGATGCTCTATAGCGATCTGACACACACACTGAGCCACAAAACGGTTTATTGTATTTAAAAAAAATTTAAATGACCAAATTTGAGAGGTGAGACTTTGTTTAATATCAAAAGTAACCGAAAAGTAGCTGGTCTGTCCTGTCTGTCAGTGAGTTGTCAGTGTCCTCTCTGCTCCGCGCCGTGTTTTTCACTGCGTGAGAACATGGTGTGTGTGTGTGTGTGTGTGTGAGAGCAGCGTAGCTTGTCGGACATAGCGACAGTAACTAAGGTGGGCGGGTCTTTGCGAACGGTCAATTTGGACTTTTTGTCATAATAATGACTTTAAGTCATAGCTTCGACTTATGCCATAATTATGATTTAACAAAGCATGTTTTTTTCTTATGTGACGGAAATGTGCTTTTATAATTTTCCGTTTTCATTTACATTAGTAAATCCTGTCAGACTCGTCCCGCCAGTTCCTCCCCTCGCGAGATTCCGCCGAGATCTCGTTCAGGGTAGGGTCGTGGAAGTCTCGCCGCGGTTGGCGCTCTCGCGAGGTTTGCCCGAGCTCTCGTGTTGTTGTTGTTGTGGTGATGATGGCGGCTGCTGGCGCTGAGGCCCCGGACTCCTGGTATCTGGCTCTTCTCGGGTTCGCCGAACATTTCAGAACCTCCAGTCCTCCCAAAATCCGCTTGTGTGTGCACTGCCTGCAGGCCGTGTTCCAGTTCAAGCCCCCGCAGAGAGTGGAGGCCCGGACGCACTTGCAGCTGGGCTCGGTGCTCTACCACCACACGAAGAACAGCGAGCTGGCCCGCACGCACCTCGAGAAAGCGGTGAGAGCGCGCAGGAAAGCCCGAGGCTTCAGCCGAGCGACAAGGCCGCAGTCCCGGGCGCTTCATTAGTGTTATTATTTTTATCGTTGTGGTTGTTAATTCAGTCCTAACAGATTCAACGCGTTCAAGTACTATTGTTTTTAACATCTTATTGTTACTAACCATGTATAATAATCTTTTGATAGAAGCTCTAAGTTATGTGTTTGTCCTGTGATGCGCTGCTATAGACACTACCGGTGATTTATGATTCATGTTTAATGTCTCTTTCTGTCTCTATTTCAGTGGTTCATCTCACAGCAAGTATCCTTTACCACAGTATAAAGCAAATGTCACTCGAGTGTTGTGTAGAGAGTGATGCTGACACAGCTGAGCT
>NC_136880.1:44409204-44416704 GCF_949152265.1 Phoxinus phoxinus | reverse complement strand
CGTGGAGACGTGGCAGGGAAACCCCATCCAGAAGGAGTCGCTGCGGGTCTTCTTCCTCGTGCTGCAGGTCACGCACTACCTGGACGCCGGACAGGTGAGAGTCTCTCCCACACACACCTCTCCCACACACACCTCTCCCACACACACCTCTCCCACACACACCTCTCCCACACACACCTCTCCCACACACACCTCTCCCACACACACCTCTCCCTGGGCTTCACTACAGGGGATTCTGGGTTTGAGCGAACAGAGGCAAACTGATAAACTGAACCTACGATCAATATACCGTATTTTCCGGACTATAAGTCGCATCAGTCAAAAAATGCGTCATGAAGAGGAAAAAAATTATATAAGTCGCACTGGACTATAAGTCTATTTATTTAGAAATTTATTTCACAAAATCCAAGACAAAAAACAGACATTTAATCTGGAAGGGCCAGTTACTCAGCTGCACAACAGCACACAGAACAGCAGCTGAATGGTGTCCGGTGTGTCCGCGTAACACAGGGTTTCCCGCAGCACTGTGGAACTGAGCAACACACGCCTGCCGCCTTAACTACGGCATCAACACACGCCTGCCGCCTTAACTACGGCGTCAACACACGCCTGCCGCCTTAACTACGGCGTCAACACACGCCTGCCGCCTTAACTACGCCGTCAACAACATGTATATGAGCGATATCCGCCGTTACTCTGTCCTGTGTAGAGCTCGGATTCTCTGCCGAGCCGATATCTCCCCCGCTATACTCGGGCCGGACCCGTGATCTAGAGACGTGCGGCGCGGGACTAGATTTGATGGCCGAGTGCGAGCGGTAATGCGCTCACTCTGTGTGTGCGGCTGCGGGACAGAATAACACGATTAAATATAAATATCTATGAATAAAACATATAAAAACTAATAAATTGTTATTCATCTGTTGCAGAAAAGCAACAAGAAGATCTAAAACAAAACAGAAGCGGTTTACAGGCCAGAGTTTCTGTTTGTAACATGTGTGCAGCGTTGAGCGATGTAGCCAATCACAGACACATGTGTTGATTTCTGGAACGCAATGGCCAATCAGAAGCATTGAAGACAGAATCCCCTTCAGTGCTGACTTCTGCTGGCAAATCCTAATCGATATTATGAAAGATTGATTCTGCAGTCGGCTTCACTGATAATAACAGAGATGTGTGAGATCGTGAGGAACTGATGTCAGCTTTTAGGAATTAAGAGCGCGCGTTCAGTCATGGCAAACCTGCACACCGCCTGCTCGCTTTTATGTTAAATTAACATTGGATTAATATTAATGCTTTAATAACAAATCATTTATCAGGAGCATTTATGTTGATGTGTATGGCGACACTAAGTTACGTTACACCTTAACTAACACATGTTCTGCGGGAAACCCTACACAACAGCACACAGAACATACACCTGAGGCTGAATAGACTAACATTAGCCAGCAAGTCCAGCAAGTTAGCGGTCAGCAAGTTCACCAGCTCCCGATCTCACTCCTCAACACTGAATACATCGAGTTCTTCCTCGGTGTCGCTTCTGAACAACTCCGCTAACTAGAGCGCCCTCTCACGGCTGCAGACGGTAATGTTTTCTCTTGCTTCATCTCAGTCAGTATGAAGTCATTTTGATATATAAGTCGCACCTGAATATAAGTCGCAGGACCAGCCAAACTATGAAAAAAAAGTGCGGCTTATAGTCCGGAAAATATGGTATTTGCAATGAACTCTAGAAGTCCAACAACACACAGATGCGGAATGAGGAGGGAACTTTCTTCAGACAGCAGCAGAAGTGTCACCTATGACCTTTGAGTGTTGAGTTGTTTAGGACAACATTTGGTTGCATTAGAGCCGTTTGACGTGTGTGTGTGTGTGTGTGTGTGTGTGTGTGTGTGTGTGTGTGTGTGTGTAGGTGAAGAGCGTCAAGCCGTGTCTGAAGCAGCTTCAGCAGTGCATCCAGACCATCTCCACACTGCATGATGATGAAATCCTGCCTAGCAACTCAGCCGACCTCTTCCATTGGCTGCCCAAGGAGCACATGTGTGTCCTCGTCTATCTGGTGAGTGACCCTTCACCTCTGACATCATCACTGGGGTCGTACAAGGGGCTAGAAGGGCTTCAATTTGACTTTTGGAAATGTAAGTCTGTAAGAACGACACTAGTGGTGGACAGAGGTACTGCAGTCCAATTCAACACATCAGAGATCGAGGCTTCCCCGCCTCCGCAGACTCGCCGCTCACGGGCCGCCAGTCTAAGAACGAGCGCAATCGACAATGAAGATTGGCATCAATATCACAGACCAAAACAACAACAAACGTTCAGCCTGGAAACAGAAACAGCCGGCAGTAGAAGTGTTCATCAGAGCGAGTGTGTGAACGCATGTAAATGTCTACGTGTGTGATAGAGCTTTAAACAATAAAATCCGTTTGAAGAAAGGGTTAGTTTCAGTGGTTAGTTACCGCAGTCATTGCTTCTGCTGCACTCTATTACCCTGCTCACAGAGTATCGACTGCTTTCTCTAATCGTGTGTGTGTGTGTGTGTGTGTGTGTGTGTGTGTGTGTGTGTGTGTGTGTGTGTGTGTGTGTTGCAGGTGACGGTCATGCACTCGATGCAGGCTGGATACCTGGAGAAGGCCCAGAAGTACACAGATAAAGCCCTCATGCAGTTAGAGAAGCTCAAGAGTGAGTCTCGTCACATGAGCGTGTGTGTGTGTGTGTGTGTGTGTGAACTGATGTTTCTGTGTGTTTGCCAGTGCTGGACTGCAGTCCGATCCTGTCGTCGTTCCAAGTCATCCTGCTGGAGCACATCATCATGTGTCGTCTGGTGACGGGACACAAGGCCACGGCGCTGCAGGAGGTGTGTGTGTGTGTGTGTGTGTGCTCGACACCGCAGTGATGCTCCTGTGATCGTGTGCTGCGTAACACCTGTGTGTGTGTGTGTGTGTGTGTTGGCAGATCTCTCAGGTGTGTCAGCTGTGTCAGCAGTCTCCACGGCTCTTCTCCAATCACGCCGCTCAGCTTCACACACTGCTGGTGAGATATGAGTGAACACACACACGTTGATATCAAGAGGTCGGGCTGCACGATTTAGCAAACATTTCAATTCTGGTAAAAAAATAAAATAATAATTAGGGTTTGCTGTGCTTAATTTACTTTTAAAATAATATATATATATTTTTTATTACTATTATTTAGTGCTGGGCAACGATTAAAGGGGTGGTTGATTGCGATTTCACTTTTTTCATTTTAAATAGTGTGTAATGTTGCTGTTGGTGCATGAACAGTATCTGCAAAGTTGCTGCGCTGAAAGTTCAACGTAAGCAGATATATCGTCTTTTAAAAATCAGGAAGTTTAATGCCTACAAAAACGACTCGAATGGGACTACAACGAGATACTTCCCGGGTTTTATACGTAGCTAACCCATACATTTACATCAGCCCTCCCTCCGGAACATGCAAAAAAGGGGACGTGGCCATATTTCTGCGGCGTTGTGGAAGAGGAAGAGTTATATTGGAGAGCTGTAGCCATGCCGTCTAAAGTGTGTTATTCTCACCCAGCTGTCAGGTCTTCTGTGTTCGGGCTTCCTACGGACGCTGTATTCGTCAACAATGGCTAAAATTTCTGTTTTATTATGTTCCTGAAAATTACAATCGTAATCTAGCTCTATGTGCTGCGCATTTTACGGAAGACAGCTTCCAGAATCTCCACTAATTCAATGCCGGATTAAACGAGAAACTGTTTCTAAAACATGAAGCAGTTCCAACTTTAAACGCAGAGGCAGCCGTTCTTGGGCCACAACCTGTAAGTTAATTTTAAATGTATTTGCATGTATAATTTCAGACGTAATGTTTTAGTTTGATCAAGGACGTAAACAAATGCCAGCGCTCGCGTTATAGCCACTTAGTTATGCTATTTCGTGTGTATAAGACAAACGTGTATAAAGTAAAAAAAAAGTATATGTAATCGCAACAGCAAACTTCAGCTGCGGTGTTACTCAGTCATTTATTCTGTTATATGAAATGTTTAATCGGGAGAAAACCGTATCTCAAAAGCTAACAAACAGCAGTGGCATTTTCAAGTAACAGCGTATCGAAATTATTATATAATAATAGTAGAATAGAATAATAATAATAAAAAAATGTACCATTCAGAAACGTTTTGTAACAGCCGTGTTTGGGGAGGTTCTGCTTGACTCTCTTCATTGCCGCTTTCTGGCTCTGATTCTGGCTCAAACTGACGGCAGTATTGAAACCATTATTTACAGTTGACCGGAGCACATGCAACTTTCGCCGGTAAAGGTGATGGGCGTGAAGTTTCCGGACGACGTGCACTACGCAGTTTAGCCAATCACAACACACCGGCCCAACTAACCAATCTGAGCCCATGCCTGTTTCTGGGGGAGTGGTTTCATAGAATCAGGAAGTCAACCGGTCGTTCAAATGACAGAGGAGAAAGCGGCTTACAATAAAGGGGAAATTTATGAAAAATAAGGCTTAAAAAAAAAAAAAAAAGACGGAGACATGTTATATTGCACCCCATAAACACAATCATGTAAAGAAAAAAAGCAGTAAACCACCCCTTTAATCGCATCCAAAATAAAAGTGTGTTTGTACATAATATAGGTGTGTGTGTACTGTGTATAATTATTTTGTATATATAAATGCACACACATGCATACATTTTAAGAAATATTTGCATATATATACTGTATATATATTTATTAGGGCTGTCAAACAATTAAAATATTTAATCGCGATTAATCGCATTAATGTCATAGTTAACTCGCGATTAATCGCACATTTTTATCTATTCTAAATGTCTCTTGATTTCTTTTTGTCCCATTATTTTTTCTCATTTTAATGCTCTTATCAACATGGAAAAGTGGATCGGCTTGCTTTGTGCAAATGTTTTTTATTGAAAACAACATTGGCATTATACTGTTCAATTTCACACTAACATTCTCACTCGAGCAAATAATCTCTCACACAATGTGACACTGTCCATCAATAAAAGGGTGAAAGAAATACTGACGAGGTAACGTTACTAATATTGACGAGTGGGCGTAGAAACACATCAGCAGTGTGTGTGTGTGTGTGTGTGTGTGTGTGTGTGTGTGTGCGCTTGACCATCAAGTGGTATTTAGACTGGATGTGCTGCGATGATAGCTCAGTTCACAACGACACAACACACAGATCACTTTGGTCTTGTCAACTAAACCATTTGGCAACTTTTTAAAAGTAAACTTTCCATTCAGAATCTTATTGGCCTCCATTTCGGCGTCTCGCGCTCATCATTCATCCACTCAAAACGTAACGTTAAAGCGGGACGCAGTCGCACACCGGACGAGAAGCGCAGCGCCTCATATTTAACACATTATTCTTTATGAGTGTACACACACCGGCGGCGCCATTCGGCGTTTTTATTGCTGGCCATAAACTGAGAAAGCGTGCGTCCGATGTGCGAAACGAGTTGTCCTAGACGCGGCTCAGCGCTGTGCTTCTCGTCCACTCTTTGGCCGGTTCGGTTCGCAAGACCAAACAAGTGTGTGCGGCGCCTGTTGTTTTGTTTCTGGTCTAGCTAGATCCGCTGTGGTGTTGTAGTTTTAATAACGTTACTAGTTGTTGCAAAAGCATGTGAAAAAAACTACAAAGTTTGCTAGGCGTTAATCTCGCGATAAAAAAAATGACGCCGTTAAAATGGGTTTGCGTTAACGCCGTTAATAACGCGTTTAACGGACAGCCCTAATATTTATGCATAATTTGTATTGTATATAAATAAATAAAAAATCTTAAATGTATGCGGTGTGTATATATATATATATACATACAAACTTAATCATACACAGTACACACACATATTATGTAGAAACACACTTTTATTGTGATGTGGTTAAAGGGATAGTTCACTTTAAAATGAAAATTCTGTCATCATTTACTCACCCTCAAGTTGTTTCAAACCTGTATTAATTTATTTCTTCTGCTGAACACAAAGAAAGATATTTTGAAGAATGTCAGTAACCAAACAGTAGACAGTACCCATTGACTTCCACAGTAGGAAAAAAAAATACTATGGAAGTCAATGGGACCAGTTAACTGTTTGGTTACCAACATTCTTCAAAATATCTTTCTTTGTGTTCAGCAGAAGAAATAAATTAATACAGGTTTGAAACAACTTGAGGGTGAGTAAATGATGACAGAATTTTCATTTTAAAGTGAACTATCCCTTTAATTGCTGCCCAGCACTACTATTATTACTAAAACAATTTAATTGTAATATTTCACTGTAAAAATATTACAGAGAAAAATGATAATTTTACATCACAACAGTAAAATTACAATATTAAGTCTTCATTTCTTAATTTTCAAATGTTGAACCAAACTTTAGCCACTAACTTCAGCATGAAAGAGAAGTTTCTCTCCTAGCCGTATATCGAGAAGCGCTTCAGGAGCAAGAACACATGTGGGCGGGGCTTGGCTGTGTCTGAGGGGAACTGATTGGCTGATATCATGTGAGTGACAGGTTATAGCCCCGCCCACATCATCAGAGAAGAGAAGCTGCAAGAGGAACTTAATCTGATTCAACATTATGAGTTTAACACGAATCCATAAAAAGTTTTATTTTTTTTATATGATGGGACTGTATAGCTCCTCTTCTGTTGACGAGTGCTGCTCATTACACGTGTGTGACGATGTTTTCAGATGCATATTAAAGTGACGTTTCTATAACTAAACCGCACAATCACACCAGATTCAGATGTGTGTGTTATCTCCGCTGAATGGTGCAGCTCTGTGAGGAGTGTGTGTTCAGATCTGCGATGTGTTTCAGGGCTTGTACTGCATCTCGGTGAACTGCATGGACAACGCTGAGGCCCAGTTCACCACAGCACTGCGGGTGAGAACCTTAAAGCCTCTGCTGGTGCTCTGTTCTCCTCAACATGAGCTCATCAGTGTGTGTGTGTGTGTGTGTGTGTGTGCAGCTCACCACGCACCAGGAGCTGTGGACCTTCATCGTGACCAATCTGGCGAGTGTGTACATCAGAGAGGGCAACAGACATCAAGAGGTTCGTCATCATGGGACTCGGTCATCATGGGACTCGTTTATAATCTCTGTCAATAATGATCATCATGCCTGATTATTTCTGCTTCCTCTGTGCAGCTGTACAGTCTATTAGAGCGGATAAACCCCGACCACAACTTCCCCGTCAGGTACAGCTCCTCACACACTGACACTGTGCAGACGATTCCCAACTAATTAATGAATCAGTGAAAAAATTCAAAACAATCCATCTGATATTATAATAAGGATTCAGGCTAAACTGATTCTGATTGATTGAGAAGCTAAAATACTCAACAAACCCAAATGTGACAACAAAACTTCAACTCAACTGAGTGAACACTGAGCCGAGTGAACACTGAGCCGAGTGCACACTGAGCCGAGTGCACACTGAGCCGAGTGAACACTGAGCCGAGTGAACACTGAGCCGAGTGAACACTGAGCCGAGT
>NC_136880.1:44396704-44404204 GCF_949152265.1 Phoxinus phoxinus | reverse complement strand
AAGTGTGAGAGTGTGTGTGAGAGTGTGTGTGTGAGAGTGTGTGTGAGAGTGTGTGTGAGAGTGTGTGTGAGAGTGTGTGTGAGAGTGTGTGTGAGAGTGAGTGTGAGAGTGAGAGTGAGAGTGAGTGTGAGAGTGAGTGTGAGAGTGAGAGTGAGTGTGAGAGTGAGAGTGAGAGTGAGAGTGAGTGTGTGTGTGAGAGTGTGTGTGAGAGTGTGTGTGAGAGTGTGTGTGAGAGTGTGTGTGAGAGTGTGTGTGAGAGTGTGTGTGAGAGTGTGTGTGAGAGTGAGTGTGAGAGTGTGTGTGAGAGTGTGTGTGAGAGTGAGAGTGAGTGTGAGAGTGAGTGTGAGAGTGAGTGAGTGTGAGTGTGAGAGTGAGAGTGAGTGTGAGTGTGAGAGTGAGTGTGAGTGTGAGTGTGAGAGTGAGTGTGAGTGTGAGAGTGAGAGTGAGTGTGAGAGTGAGTGTGAGAGTGAGTGTGAGAGTGAGTGTGAGTGTGAGTGTGAGTGAGTGTGAGAGTGAGTGTGAGAGTGAGTGTGAGAGTGAGTGTGAGTGTGAGAGTGAGTGTGAGAGTGAGAGTGAGAGTGAGAGTGAGTGTGAGAGAGAGTGAGTGTGAGTGTGAGTGTGAGAGTGAGTGTGAGAGTGAGAGTGAGTGTGAGAGTGAGTGTGAGAGTGAGTGTGAGTGTGAGAGTGAGTGTGAGTGTGAGTGTGAGAGTGAGTGTGAGTGTGAGTGTGAGAGTGAGAGTGAGTGTGAGAGTGAGTGTGAGAGTGAGTGTGAGAGTGAGAGTGAGTGTGAGTGAGTGTGAGAGTGAGTGTGAGAGTGAGTGTGAGAGTGAGTGTGAGTGTGAGAGTGAGTGTGAGAGTGAGAGTGAGTGTGAGAGTGAGTGTGAGAGTGAGTGTGAGTGTGAGTGTGAGAGTGAGTGTGAGAGTGAGAGTGAGTGTGAGAGTGAGTGTGAGAGTGAGTGTGAGAGTGAGAGTGAGTGTGAGTGTGAGTGAGAGTGAGTGTGAGAGTGAGTGTGAGAGTGAGTGTGAGTGTGAGAGTGAGTGTGAGAGTGAGAGTGAGTGTGAGAGTGAGTGTGAGAGTGAGTGTGAGAGTGAGTGTGAGTGTGAGAGTGAGTGTGAGAGTGAGAGTGAGTGTGAGAGTGAGTGTGAGAGTGAGAGTGAGTGTGAGTGTGTGAGAGTGTGTTAGGTTAACTTAGTGTGGTAGTGGGAGAGAGTGTGTGTGTGTGTGTGTAGCTCTGATCTCTCCTCTCTCTCTCTCAGATCTGAATAAGGCGTGTGGAAACTCTATGGATGCTCATGAAGCTGCTCAGATCTCCCAGCAGCTCCTGCAGGATCACATCGCAGCCTGCAGCCTTCCTGAACACAACCTGATCAGCGTACGCCACACACACACTCTCTCACACACACTCACACACACTCTCACTCACTCTCACTCTCACACACACACATAACATCACAGCCTGCAGCCTTCCTGAACACAACCTGATCAGCGTACCACTCACTCACTCACACACACACACACACACACACACACACTAGAGTGCGGATCGGGCCGAATTTTTCAGTCCGAGCCCGGCCCGCGTCCGACAGAGCAGTAACCGAACCCGACCCGAGCCCGACAGGCATCAAGATATTTATGTTCGAGCCCGACCCGAGCCCGACAGTTAAAATCCCATTTTTTTCTCATACTAATGACAATTGTACGTTTGTTTGTGTGGAAAGCCCGCTTTTATTAAGCAACTGTAGGAAGGCAATCGGAAATGTCAACAGGACAAGCGCATCAGCGCGCGGAGCAACAAGCGCTCTCAACACCTGGCGCGCGCACATTATGCACGCGTTTCGTTGTCACGGCTACATAAACAAATGTCCGCACACAGGAAGACAGATGGTAATATTTTACATGTATTTTAATCACAAAAACGAACGTTTGCATCAAGTGAAAGCATCAGGCACATCGGCTACCTACATAAGCTGTTTTAAATTTAAAATGTTCAATGCCTTATCGCGCTGATGTGACCGAGCCCGACCCGAACCCGAACATCATTTCTAAATATCTGTCCGAACCCGACCCGGCCCGTCGGGTACCGGCGGGTCCCGTCGGGCTCGGGTCGGGTATCCATCCTCTAACACACACACACACACACACACACACACACTCATGTCTAAGCTTTCACATTTCATCTGAGTAATATCTCAAGATTGTATTTGTATTTTAATCTGAATGTGATCTAAACTGTGATTGACCTTGTTGTGTGTGTGTGTGTGTGTGTGTGTGTGTGTGTGTGTGTGTGTGTGTGTGTGTGTGTGTGTGTGTGTGTGTGTGTGTGTGTGTGTTTCAGTGGACGGACGGCCCTCCTCCGGTGCAGATTCAAGCTCAGAACGGTCCCACAACAAGCCTGGCGAGCCTGCTCTAAACACACACACACACACACACACTGTGACGGGGGACGAGCGACACCCGCTGCCTTTGACCTGCAGATCTCTCTCTCTCTCTCTCTCTCTCCTGTATTATTCAGATTTTAACTTATTGATTTTGCTCTCGGTTCACGAGTGTTTGTGGACGAGGACGCCGGGCGTGTGTTTGTGCTGAAAGATCCGCTCACAGATCCGCGTGCGTGTGTGTGTGTGTGTGTGTGTGTGAGAGACGTCCAGCGGTGGTTTGCAGAAGAGCCGGACTCACTGAATCAGACTCTGAATCGTTTGCTTTGGAATCTTTTTATTGAGTGTTTGATGTGAACGGCGCTCACTTACTGACCTTTACATGCTGTCATATTACTACATGATCACACACACACACACTCTCTCACTCACACACACACACACTCATTTCCAGCGCAGAAGGCTTTTGTTTTGTACCTGCACGTCTCATCTTTTATTGTACAAACAAGTCTTTTCTTTTAAACGTTTTCTCCTCTTTTCATCTGTAGTTTTAACAAATACATTTATTAAATTTTGTAAAGTTTGAATATTTATATACCACATGTCCCGATATTATAATCTGATCGTCTGCTGTATAAAGCTGGTTCTGTAGGCTAGAGGCTCATGATCGACGCTCTTTATAACAACTGTATTTTTAAACTCATTATTTCTGTGTGTCTGCTTTAAATCATCAGCTTTTTTAAATAAACTTGGAGAAGTGTAGAAACTGTCAGTGTGATTTACTCCTTGTGTGTGTGTGTGTGTGTGTGTGTGTGTGTGTGTGTGTGTGTGTGTGTGTGTGTGTGTGTGTGTGTGTGTGTGTGTGTGTGTGTGTGTGTGTGTGGGAGATCAGCGTCACTGGACTGATCACATGACCTGCTCTATCTCTAATCTCTCACACACATTAGTAAACAGACTAATGCTCATGAAGCATGCTGGGTATCGGGCATCGAGACACATGATACTTCCTGCTGAACCGTGAGCGGAGCTGGAAGAGTCGTGATGATGATGAAGAAGAAGATGAAGATCAGGAGGAGAGAGAACAGCTTCACCTCAACAGAGAAACACTCCAGATGAAGACTGAACTGAGTCGACACTGAACTGAGTCGACACTGAACTGAGTCAACACTGAACTGAGTCAACACTGAACTGAGTAAACACTGAACTGAGTCGACACTGAACTGAGTCAACACTGAACTGAGTCAACACTGAACTGAGTCGACACTGAACTGAGTCGACACTGAACTGAGTCGACACTGAACTGAGTCAACACTGAACTGAGTCGACACTGAACTGAGTCGACACTGAACTGAGTCGACACTGAACTGAGTCGACACTGAACTGAGTGAACACTGAACTGAGTCAACACTGAACTGAGTCAACACTGAACTGAGTAAACACTGAACTGAGTCGACACTGAACTGAGTCGACACTGAACTGAGTCGACACTGAACTGAGTCAACACTGAACTGAGTAAACACTGAACTGAGTCGACACTGAACTGAGTCGACACTGAACTGAGTCGACACTGAACTGAGTCGACACTGAACTGAGTCAACACTGAACTGAGTAAACACTGAACTGAGTCGACACTGAACTGAGTAAACACTGAACTGAGTCGACACTGAACTGAGTCGACACTGAACTGAGTCAACACTGAACTGAGTCAACACTGAACTGAGTCGACACTGAACTGAGTCAACACTGAACTGAGTCGACACTGAACTGAGTCAACACTGAACTGAGTCAACACTGAACTGAGTCGACACTGAACTGAGTCAACACTGAACTGAGTCGTCACTGAACTGAGTGAACACTGAACTGAGTCGACACTGAACTGAGTGAACACTGAACTGAGTCGACACTGAACTGATGTGAACTGAACGACTCTATGATCTTCTGTAGAGCTGCTTTACTGATGAGTTAATGTGTCTCATATTATTCCAGTCATTTTAGGAAAAAAGGTCGGACAAATAGCAACAAACTCAGCTGATAATCCTCAATATGTCCCGAGTACGAGGAGCCCGAAGATCCCATTAGGAGAAAGTTTCGAGAATAACCCAAATATAGCATATTCATTCCCTCGCGCGAATAGGGTAAAAATGTGCCAACAAGACATTTCCACCCGGCTAATGTTTAGATCTGTTCTGGTATTTATGCAAATTATACGTAATTATGCACCGTTTGCCCATGTTAACAAACAATAAAAAAAACTTGTAATACATATTTTTTGTCTTGTTGTAAGTAATCAACTCCGTCATTTTAATGGTGATAAAGGTTCAAATATCGACCCTATTCGCGCGTATGAATATGCTATATTTGTATTTTCCATAACTTTCCCCTAACGGGACTCTTCGGGCTGCCCTTACTCGGACACACTGAGGAGACCAGTCGAGTTGCTTCTGTTTGTCCGAGGACAGGCTGGCCCCCATCTGCCTAAAATGACTGACTTTATCTGAGATGATCACTGGTTCCGATATTCTCCTGATTATTGATCTGATCATAACGCGCTGAGAAATACAGCTGACGTGACTTTAGTTGTGTCTAAAAGCATCCCATGATGCACCTGATCATGCAGAGCTAGAACCAGACAAAGATGAAGCTCATATAAGAGAGTTTTCGTGTGTGTGTGTTACTTGTTTTCCCAGACTTACATTAGTGATTCATCATCATCACTAATAATGGTAAGCTTCTAGTAATGAGCTGGTTCACCTGAGCTGCGGGTCACCTGTGTTAATTCGCGTGTGTGTGTGTGTGTGTGTGTGTGTGTGTGTGTGTGAGGAAGATGATGGTCCCTGGTGAGCTCCAGCGCGCATGCGCAGTGCGGTGACGCCGCGGTGTGTGTGTGTGTGTGTGACCGAGCGAGCGGCACAATCCGGCACCGGAGGACGCGAGCGACCGGAGAAAGAGGGTTTCCCGGGATTATCCGAGTGAATTACCGGAGGAACCGGCCCGAGTAACCGCCAGCGAGACCCGGTGAGTGACGAGAAAAGAGTTCAAGCGCTCGGAGGATCGCGAGCTGCTCCTCTTCCTCACACACACACACACACACACTCTTTCACACTCTCTCTCTCTCTCACACACACACACACACGGTTCATAACTCACGAGTAACTAACTTACTAACGTTAAGTCACAATGTTGCGCTTTTGAAGCTGAAGTTGTGTCGAACAGTTTCAAGTTTTGAGTTCACTGATATGTGGAGTTTATAATATAAAACGTTCCGTCATTATATGTGACATAAATCACTGAGGTAAAAGTGAGGTAAACCCGGGTTAGTCGAAGCTAAACTGAGGTAAATCTGAGGTAAACTTTACTCTGTCGTGTCTGAGGAGAGTTCACAGTCAAGTCCTGCTTTATTTGAGTCACAATCCTCTCAGGTTTATGAAACTGATCGACAGTATTGACCGATTTCTGGCTCCGTCTCCCGTGTTTGAGGGATTCGGTGCGGAGCGTTTATTACATTACCGTTGAAGTGTTCGAAAGCGGCGCGCGCGCGCGTGCGCGTGTGACTGTTATCCTGAGGAGATGTGAAGATGATTGACGTTATTATGATGTTTGTGATCATATTTCAGGATTCTGTGGTGTTCGAGTGTTTGCGTAAGTGTTGTTGTTCACTGCATCACAATAAGAGTCCCGGGCTGCTCTTCCTCCTCCGGTCGCGCGCATCCTCCTCTTCCTCATCTTAAAGCGGAACGCGCTAACTCATCGCCTGTGCACTTTAATTCACTCACACCGAAACTATAAGAGTTTGAGTTTTGAGTTTATGAGTTTATGACAGTCACATGAGACCATCAAAGTTTAGCGTCTGACTTTGATGCATCTGTACATGTTGACAGCTGTAGGTCACGTGACTTTATTAAATATCTTCATGAACTCTAGACGACCGACAGTATAATTATAAATGTCATTACAGAGATTAATTACGTGCATTTAAAAAAAAAATATGTAAACACATGCCTGTATGATGTGCATTGTGTCAAATTAATCATTTAAATGTCAGTACAGATTATTTTAAATATATTTTCATATAATGTGGGACCATACAGTGTTTGTGTAAGTTACTCTAAAAAAGTTATTAATTGCGAGCCGCTAATTGCATCTTCAGTAGTGTAGTTGGAGTGACGTCACTGTATTACTCTCGGAACCTGAAGCTTTATAGATCATCTTTTGAAGAACGGCTCACAGAGCGATCCTGAAGAGAAGCTCACACACAGCAGACCTCAGGAAATATGTATCTGTTGCTCTGGGGTAAAGCTTTAGAAATAAGACTAGAGCCGGTGTGTGTGTGTGAGAGAGAGAGAGAGAGTGTGTGTGTGTGTGTGTGTGTGTGTGTGTGCTGGTACTCCTCTACAGCGGATGTGGTTGTGTTTGTTCTCACTGATTTGACGGGCTTTAGTTCTCGTCACAGAGCAGTTCAGGAAACCACTGACATCTGCAGCAATGGTGTGTGTGTGTGTGTGTGTGTGTGTGTGTGTGTGTGTGTGTGTGTGTGTGTGTGTGTGTGTGTGTGTGTGTGTGTGTGTGTGGAGAAACATCTGATGGACACGTGTACGATCAGACATCTGAAGCTCACTCACACACACACACACACACACACACACACACACACACTAGGGCTGGGCGATATGTAAAAAATATTTTATCGATAATCGTCTTAAAAAATATCGCGATATCCGATAATATCGTCTACCCAAGCCCCGCCTCCAACACGCCCCGCCTCCAACATGCCCCGCCCTCAACACGCCCCGCCCTCAACACGCCCCGCCTCCAACATGCCCCGCCCTCAACACGCCCCGCCTCCAACACGCCCCGCCTCCAACATGCCCCGCCCTCAACACGCCCCGCCTCCAACACGCCCCGCCTCCAACATGCCCCGCCCCCAACATGCCCCGCCCTCAACACGCCCCGCCCTCAACACGCCCCGCCGGAGACAGTGCTACCGACATACACTGTAAAAAAGTAATGTAGAGTTAGACTTTGTCTAGTGATGATAGCCTGCGAGTTAATCAGTTTAATGGAATGATTAAAACGTTAAAGGTTTTGCTTTGGTTAGTTTGAGCTTAAACGAGATAAAACAAACAT
>NC_136880.1:44386704-44391704 GCF_949152265.1 Phoxinus phoxinus | reverse complement strand
CAATGAAAAAATCCAACTGCATTAAATAATGTTATGAGATTGTTTTACATATTTTATAAGAAACGTTGGAAAGAAGATACTTTTAAACATGTAACTAAGCCACCAGTAGGTGGCGGCAGGGGACCGCTGTGACGAACGAGTCATTAGTTTAAAGTTTAAACGATTCGTTCTATAATAAGGCAGATGTTTATGAGTGAGTCATTGAGTCTGTGACTCGGCCGATTCGTTCAAGCGCTGAATCATCAGTAATGAAGCATTTCCTGTTATCTCTGCTTAAAACTCTCTATATTATAACGCCTGCTTCAGATTACGGGACTTTGACTCGAAAAATCTTGTCGTGTCGTGGACAAGACACATGTCAGACTACACGTTACTTTCCGACCAGTCATCGCGTGCCGTCTCACACACACACAGTCACTCGCACACATATACACACTCTCTCACATACACACACTCTCTCGCACACACACGCTCTCGCGCTCACTTACTCACACACACAAACGCACACACGCACTCTCTTGCGCTCACTCACTAGCGTGCACACAAACACACACTCACTCACTCACACACACAAACGCACATTCACTCACACACGCACTCTCTCGCGCTCACTCACACACAAACGCACACATGCTCACTCACTAGCGCGCGCACACACACACAAACGCTCACTAGCGCGCGCACACACACACACTCGCGCTCACTCACACACAAACGCACACATGCTCACTCACTAGCGTGCACACAAACACACACTCACTCACTCACACACACAAACGCACATTCACTCACTCACGCACTCTCTCGCGCTCACTCACACACAAACGCACACATGCTCACTCAGTAGCGCACACACACTCTCTCGCTCACTCACACACTCACTCTCGTCGTGGAGGACCGGAAAAAAATTATGATGAAACGATCAAATCTTGTGTCCCGACGCCCGTTGTCGTTTACGAATCCCCACGACCACGACACCCTACGTCACATGAATCGTGCCAAAATCGTGTAATCTGAACCAGGCATAAAAAGCGCTGTATAAAAAGGAGACTTGACTTGATGATGTCCCGAGTGGTAATGGTGTGTGTGTGTGTGTGTGTGTGTGTGTGTGCAGCTGAGCTCATGTCTGAGGAGGCGGCGCGACAGACGCGCAGTCAGAAGCGTGCGCGAGAGGAGTCGTCTCTCCCCGCGGACAGCAAGCGGCTGAAGCGTGAAGACGACGACGAGCTGATGAAGGCCAGCGGCATCACGAGTGGAGACGAGCCGATGGAGGAGCTCCAGACGCCAGCCGAGGCCGTGGGCGAGAGGAACACGTGAGGAACCTTTACAGCTGGGGCTTCGTTAGCGGCGTGTCCACCGTGGGGCGGTGTGAGCCGGGCGGGCAGTGTGTCCACCGTGGGGCGGCGTGAGCCGGGCGGGCAGTGTGTCCACCGTGGGGCGGCGTGAGCCGGGCGGGCAGTGTGTCCACCGTGGGGCGGTGTGAGCCGGGCGGGCAGTGTGTCCACCGTGGGGCGGTGTGAGCCGGGCGGGCAGTGTGTCCACCGTGGGGCGGTGTGAGCCGGGCGGGCAGTGTGTCCACCGTGGGGCGGCGTGAGCCGGGCGGGCAGTGTGTCCACCGTGGGGCGGTGTGGGGCGGGCGGGCAGTGTGTCCACCGTGGGGCGGTGTGGGGCGGGCGGGCAGTGTGTCCACCGTGGGGCGGCGTGAGCCGGGCGGGCAGTGTGTCCACCGTGGGGCGGTGTGAGCCGGGCGGGCAGTGTGTCCACCGTGGGGCGGTGTGGGGCGGGCGGGCAGTGTGTCCACCGTGGGGCGGTGTGAGCCGGGCGGGCAGTGTGTCCACCGTGGGGCGGCGTGAGCCGGGCGGGCAGTGTGTCCACCGTGGGGCGGTGTGAGCCGGGCGGGCAGTGTGTCCACCGTGGGGCGGTGTGAGCCGGGCGGGCAGTGTGTCCACCGTGGGGCGGCGTGAGCCGGGCGGGCAGTGTGTCCACCGTGGGGCGGTGTGAGCCGGGCGGGCAGTGTGTCCACCGTGGGGCGGTGTGGGGCGGGCGGGCAGTGTGTCCACCGTGGGGCGGTGTGAGCCGGGCGGGCAGTGTGTCCACCGTGGGGCGGTGTGGGGCGGGCGGGCAGTGTGTCCACCGTGGGGCGGTGTGAGCCGGGTGGGCAGTGTGTCCACCGTGGGGCGGTGTGAGCCGGGCGGGCAGTGTGTCCACCGTGGGGCGGTGTGGGGCGGGCGGGCAGTGTGTCCACCGTGGGGCGGTGTGGGGCGGGCGGGCAGTGTGTCCACCGTGGGGCGGTGTGGGGCGGGCGGGCAGTGTGTCCACCGTGGGGCGGTGTGAGCCGGGTGGGCAGTGTGTCCACCGTGGGGCGGTGTGAGCCGGGCGGGCAGTGTGTCCACCGTGGGGCGGTGTGAGCCGGGCGGGCAGTGTGTCCACCGTGGGGCGGTGTGGGGCGGGCGGGCAGTGTGTCCACCGTGGGGCGGTGTGAGCCGGGCGGGCAGTGTGTCCACCGTGGGGCGGTGTGGGGCGGGCGGGCAGTGTGTCCACCGTGGGGCGGTGTGGGGCGGGCGGGCAGTGTGTCCACCGTGGGGCGGTGTGGGGCGGGCGGGCAGTGTGTCCACCGTGGGGCGGTGTGAGCCGGGTGGGCAGTGTGTCCACCGTGGGGCGGTGTGAGCCGGGCGGGCAGTGTGTCCACCGTGGGGCGGTGTGGGGCGGGCGGGCAGTGTGTCCACCGTGGGGCGGTGTGAGCCGGGTGGGCAGTGTGTCCACCGTGGGGCGGTGTGAGCCGGGCGGGCAGTGTGTCCACCGTGGGGCGGTGTGGGGCGGGCGGGCAGTGTGTCCACCGTGGGGCGGTGTGAGCCGGGCGGGCAGTGTGTCCACCGTGGGGCGGTGTGGGGCGGGCGGGCAGTGTGTCCACCGTGGGGCGGTGTGAGCCGGGCGGGCAGTGTGTCCACCGTGGGGCGGTGTGGGGCGGGCGGGCAGTGTGTCCACCGTGGGGCGGTGTGAGCCGGGCGGGCAGTGTGTCCACCGTGGGGCGGTGTGGGGCGGGCGGGCAGTGTGTCCACCGTGGGGCGGTGTGAGCCGGGCGGGCAGTGTGTCCACCGTGGGGCGGTGTGAGCCGGGCGGGCAGTGTGTCCACCGTGGGGCGGTGTGAGCCGGGCGGGGCCGATAGCCTCGGGTCAGGAACACCGAGACCAAAGCCTGCTGCGTTTACACCGTCGAGCCGCAGCGCTTCACTAATACACACCCGTCACACGCCTCTCTGGGACAACGTCACACACACATAATTTCACCAACTAAAGTTTTATCGGAAAACTAATCGGAGAGCAATCACTGGAAACATGCGAGATCGCTAAACTATCATCATATAAACGTCCGTTTGCTGGCTTTTTAGTTGAGTCCTTAAAGATGTAAAGCCGAGCATGGATGCTGTACCGCAGTTATACACTGATCATGATGATCCGACCTGTCAAGAGTGCACGTTAGTCACACTGAAGTAAAGTGGGTTTCCGTAATTTCACTAAAAGAAAGAGGACACGCGTTATTCAGTCGCGCCGGTTTGTGTTGGTTAGTAGTCACAGGACAGTGTGTGTACATCACAAAAATGCCACGCGCTTTAGCCCTCTCTCCCAGCACAGTTATATCATCAGTCAGAGAAACAGAAGCTCTCGATGCCCTGTTCACTTGTAGAATAAGTCTCTGGTGTCCCCAGTGTGTGTGTGTGGAGTTTCAGCTCAAAATACCCCACAGATATGTTTTAACATGATGATATATAAAAATGTTAAATTTGTCACTTTTTGAGAGTGAGCAAAAACACACCGTTTCGTTCAGTCCATTTTTGTGTGTGTGTGTGTTAGAGGTCTGCATGGGCTTTAAACTTAAGCCCGTACCCGAGATAATTTAACCCGTACCCGAATATTGCGGTTATATTTCATGTGGAACCCGAGGTCCGTTCCTCACAGTGAACTCTTCTCTACATCTGCTGTATTTTATGATCGCTACTGTAATTAAACGCACAGGCGACATGTACACCACGTGTCCCCGCGGCCTCATCACCGGCACACGGGGAGAAGCACGGCTGATCAGGAACTGCTGTGGTCGGACCGGAGGAACACACTCCCCTGGAACAACACTACACTTCTACTATACGAGGAGATGGGTCTGCAACTGCACACTTCGTTCTGAAGTTGGAGTTCCAGGGGAGCCTATATAGTTCTCTACGTTACAAACCCGAACCCGACCCGAAACACGTGAGTTTTTCGGGACCCGTCGGGCGTGTGTGTGTGTGTGTGTGTTCAAAGTTTCTCCATCTTCTCAGCATCTGATCGCTCCTCCACTTCACAAAATGAAGGCCACGTGTCACTAACCGGTTCCAGCCGGCTGGTTGTCATGGTTTCCAGTGTGGGAGGGGGGAGGGGTGTCACATGACATCAGGGAACATCGGTGGGTCATGTGACGTGTGTTTAGTTGTGTGATTAATGCAGAGGAAGAGTCTGGTCTCACACACACATACACACACAGCTGTGGGAAACACCCGTTCAGTGTGAGATCAAAGGGACGGTCATGTGACTACAGCATCGTGTGTGTGTGTGTGTGTGTGTGTGTGTTGATTACAATATAAGAATAATATTAGGATCATTTCTGCAAGTTGTGTGTGTCGATCCAAAGTTCCCGTCACCCTTACAACGGTCATCAGAAACATCAGTTCCTCGCGTGTGAGTGTGTGTGTGTGTGTTAATGTTCCTCAGATATGATTGTTAATATTCCTCAGATATGATTGTTAATGTTCCTCAGATATGATTGTTAATATTCCTCAGATATGATTGTTAATATTCCTCAGATATGATTGTTAATGTTCCTCAGATATGATTGTTAATATTCCTCAGATATGATTGTTAATATTCCTCAGATATGATTGTTAATATTCCTCAGATATGATTGTTGTAAGTTTATGAGAAGCATTGTTACGACTGAAGTCCCAGCATTCCTAGCGCTCAGTTTCGTCT
>NC_136880.1:44376704-44381704 GCF_949152265.1 Phoxinus phoxinus | reverse complement strand
CTCGCTCTCACACTCACTCACACACTCACTCACTCACACACTCACTCACACACTCACTCACACACTCACTCACACACTCACTCACTCACACACTCACTCACACACACACTCACTCGCTCTCACACTCACTCACACACTCGCTCTCACACACACACACACTCGCTCTCACACTCACTCACTCACACACACACACTCACTCACACACTCACTCACTCACACACTCACTCGCTCACACTCACTCACACACTCACTCGCTCTCACACTCACACACACACTCGCTCTCACACTCTCACACACTCGCTCTCACACTCACTCACTCACTCACTCTCACACACACACACACACTCGCTCTCACACTCACTCACTCACACACTCACTCGCTCTCACACTCACTCGCTCTCACACTCACTCACACACTCACTCACTCACACACTCACTCACTCACACACTCACTCACACACTCACTCACACACTCACTCACACACTCACTCACTCACACACTCACTCGCTCTCACACTCACTCACACACTCGCTCTCACACACACACACACTCGCTCTCACACTCACTCACTCACACACACACACTCACTCACACACTCACTCACTCACACACTCACTCGCTCACACTCACTCACACACTCACTCGCTCTCACACTCACACACACACTCGCTCTCACACTCTCACACACTCGCTCTCACACTCACTCACTCACTCACTCTCACACACACACACACACTCGCTCTCACACTCACTCGCTCTCACACACACACACACTCGCTCTCACACTCACTCACTCACACACTCACTCGCTCTCACACTCTCACACACTCGCTCTCACACTCACTCACTCACACACACTCACTCGCTCTCACACTCACTCACACACTCGCTCTCACACACACACACACACTCGCTCTCACACTCACTCACACACTCGCTCTCACACACACACACACACTCGCTCTCACTCACTCACACACTCGCTCTCTCACACACACACTCACACACACACTCACTCACTCACACACTCACACACACACTTGCTAACACACTCACTCACTCAATCGATCACTCACACACTCACACACACTCACTCGCTCTCACACACGCTCGCTCGCTCACGCACTCAACACACAGATTGCAACACCCAGGTCCTGTGTTCGATCCACAGGTAAGCATGAACTGATACGATGTGTACCATAATTGCAGTGTAAGTCTCTTCAGATAAACTGCAGAAATGTAAGTTGTGTGAGTCGTAGGAGTGTGTGTAAGTTGTAGAAGTGTGTGTAAGTATGCGGCTGTAGTAAAGCGGTCTGATTGGTTTACTGGTTCATCAGGTGGTTCCCGCTCGGCCTTCTGGGACGGCGGCTCCTCCTCCACTGGCGCGCGGTGGTCATGTGACCAAACACACTCAGGTGATCATGCCTGCGCTGGTCAGAGGAGCTCAGGTGAGTCAGGTGATCGGGATCCGCACGCGTGGGATTAACTTTCAGTTTATAGTGTATAAATCTTAACTAAGGGATTTGTGCTGAAAACAAGCTGACGATCTGCCAATGGGGAATACACATAATGTCCATTCAAACAGAAACAAGATTATTTTTCTTTCCCCATTGGCAGATAATTTAGCTTTTTTAAGCAACAACTCACTTAATTTTGCATAATAACAAGACATAATATCTCATGTCTTTGCACTACTTTAGTAAATGCTTCCTGAACTACTAATTTGTAGATATTTGGACTGGAAACGAGACAAAAATCCTGCATTGTTTGGCGTGCAGACGTGTGTGACGCTCCTCTCTCTCTCTCTCTCTCTCTCTCTCTCTCTCTCTCTCTCGGTGACGCCGCTGCAGAACTCCTGCTCAGGTCCTCCTCCACTCCGGCTCGCTCCCAGAGGCTCCGGCACCAGCGCTCCGGGACACCGGCTCCTCCAGCCGGGCCTCGTCCACATGACCTCCACCCCCAGCGCCAGCCTTCTGCTCCTCAACCAGGTGCTTAACCGTAACTCTACAAGTGCGGTGTTCATAAGAGGGGTCCAGGACCCCAGGACCACCAATACACACTGGTGCGTTCACACCGGACGCGAATAGCACGCCAGGCGCGAGTGATTTCAATGCAGACGCGTTACGCGCGTACAGAAATTCCTGCGGCGTGAATGTGGCGTAGAGTGCGGCGCGGTAGACGCGAATACGCCTCATTTGAGCGTCTGCCGCGTGAAGCGCGAATGATTTTGTTAGGGCTGCAACTAACGATTATTTTAATCATCGATTAATCTGTCATTATTTTTCCCGATTAATCGGATAAAAATTTAAATAAAAAAGCATTCATTTTCCAACCCTTTATTCGAAAACAGAACTGACAGTGCAAAACAATCTTCAGAAAGTGCACAAACAGGCTCGGCTCCTTGAACATCCCTGAGCTGTCAGAACAATAAATCATTTTAAAAAAATAAAGAAATACAAATCCGAAAACTTAACAGGATTTGTTTAAACGTCAGAACTTGTTCTCCACACTCACAGACGCACACACTCGCAGACGCACACACTCACACGCACACACTCACACGCACACACTCGCAGACGCACACACTCACAGACGCACACACTCGCAGACGCACACACTCGCAGACGCACACACTCGCAGACGCACACACTCGCAGACGCACACACTCGCAGACGCACACACTCACAGACGCACACACTCGCAGACGCACACACTCGCAGACGCACACACTCGCAGACGCACACACTCGCAGACGCACACACTCGCAGACGCACACACTCGCAGACGCACACACTCGCAGACGCACACACTCGCAGACGCACACACTCGCAGACGCACACACTCGCAGACGCACACACTCGCAGACGCACACACTCGCAGACGCACACTCACAGACGCACACACTCGCAGACGCACACACTCGCAGACGCACACACTCGCAGACGCACACACTCGCAGACGCACACACTCGCGACGCACACACTCGCAGACGCACACACTCGCAGACGCACACACTCGCAGACGCACACACTCGCAGACGCACACAC
The DNA here is from genome assembly GCF_949152265.1 of Phoxinus phoxinus. Classification (NCBI taxonomy): domain Eukaryota; kingdom Metazoa; phylum Chordata; class Actinopteri; order Cypriniformes; family Leuciscidae; genus Phoxinus; species Phoxinus phoxinus. The sequence goes on along the minus strand of NC_136880.1, from coordinate 44,378,656 downwards.
TCACAGACGCACACACTCACAGACGCACACACTCACAGACGCACACACTCACAGACGCACACACTCACAGACGCACACACTCACAGACGCACACACTCACAGACGAGCACACTCACAGACGCACACACTCACAGACGCACACACTCGCAGACGCACACACTCACAGACGCACGCACTCACAGACGCACACACTCACAGACGCACACACTCACAGACGCACACACTCACAGACGCACACACTCACAGACGAGCACACTCGCAGACGCACACACTCACAGACGAGCACACTCACAGACGCACACACTCGCAGACGCACACACTCGCAGACGCACACACTCGCAGACGCACACACTCACAGACGCACACACACTCGCAGACGCACACACTCACAGACGAGCACACTCACAGACGCACACACTCACAGACGCACACACTCGCAGACGCACACACTCGCAGACGCACACACTCGCAGACGCACACACTCACAGACGCACACACTCACAGACGCACACACTCACAGACGCACACACACTCACAGACGCACACACACTCGCAGACGCACACACTCACAGACGAGCACACTCACAGACGCACACACTCGCAGACGCACACACTCGCAGACGCACACACTCGCAGACGCACACACTCACAGACGCACACACTCACAGACGCACACACTCACAGACGCACACACACTCGCAGACGCACACACACTCACAGACGCACACACTCACAGACGCACACACTCGCAGACGCACACACTCGCAGACGCACACACTCACAGACGCACACACTCACAGACGCACACACACTCACAGACGCACACACACTCACAGACGCACACACGCAGACGCGCACACTCACAGACGCACACACACGCAGACGCGCACACTCACAGACGCACACACTCACAGACGCACACACTCACAGACGAGCACACTCACAGACGCACACACTCGCAGACGCACACACTCGCAGACGCACACACTCACAGACGAGCACACTCACAGACGCACACACTCGCAGACGCACACACTCGCAGACGCACACACTCACAGACGCACACACTCACAGACGCACACACTCACAGACGCACACACTCACAAAAACACAATGGATTGATCACCTCGTATGGTGTGTATTTTGCAGCATATAGTGAAGTTTCTCTGAGTCATTTAGACTTAGAGTAAAGAATGAAAAATGCAGTGCTGCTCGGACGCACTCGGCCTCTCTTGCGCGCAAATAGACTCGGCCTCTAAGAACTACTCGCATAACGTTAATTAAAGAAGTTGTTCGACCTACGTTATAATGAGTCATTAATGTATTTTAACTTCTATGTTTCATATAATAGAGCCGAAGCTATCGTTTGTGAATTTAAACATGTCTGGTTCACCAGCGGCAGACGTCAGGAGCACTAGCCGCGGTGAGGCGGCTCCAGCGGGTCACATGAGCGCCGGTGATCGCCTGGATCTCACGACTCCGAAACGTCAGATCACATTCTTTAAATAGGCGCTATCTTTATAAACAAACCACAGATTAGAGCTTTAAACAACTACATTCTCGACTGAACAACTCCTCTCCCAGAAGAAGCGGATTTAGCGTCGGACGCGTGTCAATTCCGCTCCAAACGCTTGCTTTTTACACGCGTCCATTCCGCTTTGTACGCACGAATGCATTCAAAATGTTAAAGCGTCAAACTAGACGCGGCAGGCGCTATTCGCGTCCGGTGTGAACGCACAGTAAAAGTGTTTTGTGGTTGAAATTTAAAGTAGCACATCCTTCCGCTCGCGGGTCAAGATGAGCCCTTGGGAATGAATGGAATGCGAGGAGTGCTTCAGTGCACATAGAAATAAAGCTAAACTTGATTTATTTTATAATGTGCACATGTGTATCTGAGTGCACACTGAAGCTCATCCGCTCCATATAGAGATATAAGCCCGTCTCACACACTC
>NC_136880.1:44364204-44371704 GCF_949152265.1 Phoxinus phoxinus | reverse complement strand
GTGTAGCGCAGCGCAGCGATAGACCGACACCGGCGTCAGTGTTCAGCTGTTCAGTGTAGCGCAGCGCAGCGATAGACCGACACCGGCGTCAGTGTTCAGCTGTTCAGTGTAGCGCAGCGCAGCGAGACCGACACCGGCGTCAGTGTTCAGCTGTTCAGTGTAGCGCAGCGCAGCGATAGACCGACACCGGCGTCAGTGTTCAGCTGTTCAGTGTAGCGCAGCGCAGCGAGACCGACACCGGCGTCAGTGTTCAGCTGTTCAGTGTAGCGCAGCGCAGCGAGGCCGACACCGGCGTCAGTGTTCAGCTGTTCAGTGTAGCGCAGCGATAGACCGACACCGGCGTCAGTGTTCAGCTGTTCAGTGTAGCGCAGTGCAGCGATAGACCGACACCGGCGTCAGTGTTCAGCTGTTCAGTGTAGCGCAGCGCAGCGAGGCCGACACCGGCGTCAGTGTTCAGCTGTTCAGTGTAGCGCAGCGATAGACCGACACCGGCGTCAGTGTTCAGCTGTTCAGTGTAGCGCAGCGAGACCGGGGCCGGCGTCAGTGTTCAGCTGTTCAGTGTAGCGCAGCGCAGCGATAGACCGACACCGGCGTCAGTGTTCAGCTGTTCAGTGTAGCGCAGCGCAGCGATAGACCGACACCGGCGTCAGTGTTCAGCTGTTCAGTGTAGCGCAGCGCAGCGATAGGCCGACACCGGCGTCAGTGTTCAGCTGTTCAGTGTAGCGCAGCGATAGGCCGACACCGGCGTCAGTGTTCAGCTGTTCAGTGTAGCGCAGCGATAGACCGACACCGGCGTCAGTGTTCAGCTGTTCAGTGTAGCGCAGCGCAGCGATAGACCGACACCGGCGTCAGTGTTCAGCTGTTCAGTGTAGCGCAGCGCAGCGATAGACCGACACCGGCGTCAGTGTTCAGCTGTTCAGTGTAGCGCAGCGCAGCGATAGACCGACACCGGCGTCAGTGTTCAGCTGTTCAGTGCAGCGCAGCGCAGCGATAGACCGACACCGGCGTCAGTGTTCAGCTGTTCAGTGCAGCGCAGCGCAGCGATAGACCGACACCGGCGTCAGTGTTCAGCTGTTCAGTGTAGCGCAGCGCAGCGATAGACCGACACCGGCGTCAGTGTTCAGCTGTTCAGTGTAGCGCAGCGCAGCGATAGGCCGACACCGGCGTCAGTGTTCAGCTGTTCAGTGTAGCGCAGCGAGACCGACACCGGCGTCAGTGTTCAGCTGTTCAGTGTAGCGCAGCGAGACCGGGGCCGGCGTCAGTGTTCAGCTGTTCAGTGTAGCGCAGCGCAGCAAGACCGACACCGGCGTCAGTGTTCAGCTGTTCAGTGTAGCGCAGCGAGACCGGGGCCGGCGTCAGTGTTCAGCTGTTCAGTGTAGCGCAGCGCAGCGAGACCGACACCGGCGTCAGTGTTCAGCTGTTCAGTGTAGCGCAGCGCAGCGAGACCGACACCGGCGTCAGTGTTCAGCTGTTCAGTGTAGCGCAGCGAGACCGACACCGGCGTCAGTGTTCAGCTGTTCAGTGTAGCGCAGCGAGACCGACACCGGCGCCGGCGCAGGACAGAAGTGTGCTCACTGTGATAGCAAGTGTACTGAGCAAACGGCCGGATGTAGCGTCACATACACACATGTGCACACAACTGCTGAATCCTCCGCGCATCTGTGCTCAACTCCTAGTATGCTGTGCAGAACATTCCACCAATCAGAGAGTTGTAGCAAGCTCTTTAGCTCCGCCCACTCCCATGATGTAATGGAGTCTCCCTACACTCACAGTTCTTGTTTGTGTACATGCATATTTTTGCAATATTGTTTCTATAGATATTAACATCTTCACATTAATGAGGTTTTCAATAGGATTCCGTCCGGATGATTGTAGTTCTGTCAGGAACAACAGCGCTCATTAACTCAGATAAGCCAAGCAGAAACTGTTGTTCTGTCGTTGTTTACTCATTCTGTGTGTGTGTGTGTGTGTGTGTGTGTGTGTGTGTGGCAGGTGTGACGATGGCCTATATGAACCCCAGTCTGTCGGGACACAAGTCGTCGTCAGCGCTGGAGCGGCACAGAGAGTTTCTGCTGGACATGATCCCGTCACACACCGTCTCACACACCGTCTCACACACCGCAAACTCCTGGAAGTGAAGCTCAGGACGTGTGTGTGTGTCTCTGTTCACGATTCAGGACGTGTGTGTGTTCACACCAGAGACGCTTACACAGGTTTATTCATCCAAGGGCTTTTCACGGGTGAGTTTGTGCTGAACCACATCTAAACCGGATCACCGGATCTGAACCGGATCACCGAATCTAAACCGCATCTAAACCGCATCTGAACCGGATCTAGACCGGATCTGAACCACATCACCGCATCTGAACCGGATCTAGACCGGTTCTGAACCACATCACCGCATCTGATCCGGATCTAAACTGGATCTGGACCATATCTAAACCGGATCACCGAATCTGAACCGGATCTAGACCAGATCTGAACCGGATCTAAACCACATCTGAACCGGATCTAAACCGGATCTGGACCACATCTAAACCGGATCACCGAATCTGAACTGGATCACAGAATCTGAACCGGATCTAAACCGCATCTGAACCGGATCTAAACCGCATCTGAACCGGATCTAAACCGGATCTAAACCGGATCTGAACCGGACCGCTCAGATCACTTATTAAAGACTCTTCAGAACAAGAGGAAAATACTGAAAACAAACCAAAAACATCTGAACAAACTGATGGATGCAAACGAGCCGCTTTCACACTGTGTGTGTGTGTGTGTGTGTGTGTGTGTGTGTGTGTGTGTGTGTGTGTGTGTGTGTGTGTGTGTGTGTGTGTGTGTGTGTGTGTGTGTGTGTGTGTGTGTGAATTTCTCTGACTGTTAAATTATATAACTGTGTGTAATTTCAACTGAAGGATGTGTGTGTGTGTGTGTGTCGTCACACGTGTGTTTTTAATTTGTATTGTTTTAAGCTGACCTGTCATTGACTCGTCTGCATTAATTAGTTTCTTTGGAGTCGTGTGGATATTTCTGCAGTCTGATGACCACTGTGTGTTTCCATACGGGGATTCATGTTTCTGCTGTGATGTCATGAATAACTGCTTTAACCAACAGATCATCTGTAGCCCTGGGTTATTACTCCTGTTTATTGGGCTTCGTTTAACATCTGGTGATGATGCTGGTGATGAAGGCAGAATGCTCCGCTCTGATTGGTTGAACTCTGCACACTAAACCTCATGCATCGCTCCTATTGGCCCGTGAGGATTCACTTTAAATATTCATGATGTTCCGCCCACAGAACGGATGATGTCACAGTTGCAGTTTGTTAGATTGATCTTTGTTCCTGTAATAAAAAGTTTAACCCTTTCATTCTCAGTTCCAGTGTTTTAATGAAGCCGTGGGTTTAGTTCATCTTTAGACCGAGACGGATATAAGACCGTCTCAAAATCAATGTTTTTATTTATCAAGGATATATTAAATTGATCAAAAGTTACAGTTAAGACATCAATAGTGTTACAAAAGATTTCAAATAAATTGTTCTTTTGTACATTCTATTCATCAAAGAATCCTAATTTTTTTTTTACTGTTTTAACACTGATAATAATAATGAATGTTTTTCTAAAATATAACATGGATAACATAAAATAAATATTTTTTTATCAGGTTAAACTTTGATTAGTCACTCAAACCATGATCTAAACCTCTCACCGTCGGTCGCGCATATCCGCCATTTTGTAGTTTTTATACTCGTGTTTGTAGTTCCTCCTCCAAAGCGCAATGGGTTGTGGGTAATATTAGCACGGATCGAAATAATAGTAGATCATCCGGGGACTTCTGGCACACTGTCTTCAACATATTATCCTTTGGGACACAATTATTATAATATCACACACTATTATTGATATTTATTATTAATGTTTATGAACATGAGAGCGCGTATTTAGGCCACGCCCACACCCGTCTCCATTGCCTCTGTGAAGCTGCTGCCTTGTCAAAATCTACTGTCTATGGTCAAAAATACTTATCACAATAAACAAAATAATGTCTAAACGCTGTTATGTGGCAAGGTGTACAGCAAACACGCCTAAACAAACACAAATAAGTTTTTATAAGCGGTCGACCCCAGAAAACGAGCGTTTAGGACACAGAAGTGGAGACACTGAGTCTCTGTACAGTCTGCTCGTGTTACCCTGAGAAGACCTGACGTAATCATGCCCTCGCTTACAGAAATATAATATATAAAACTGACAAGTTTTAGCATAAGTCAGAAATGATAAGGAAATGGAGACGCTATGACGCGTGTCGCTCTGTCTGGAGAGTGGCTGGCAGGGGGCGCTAGAGAGCAGCGCGCAGTCGCACTCGCCGAAGAGGGAGAAGAAGAACACCGGCTTCCAGAGCGGCGCTGACGGTAAGATGGCGGCGTCCAAGGTGAAGCAGGACATGGCTCCGCCCGGGGGATACGGGCCCGTGGACTACCGGAGGAACCTGCCCCGGAGAGGACTGTCCGGTTAGTGTGTGTGTGAGTGAGTGAGCAGGGTTAGCGCGGTGATCAGTGCGGGGTTCATCACAGACCCACACACACACATCATCATCATAACACCCTGAGCGAGATTCTGCTTTAAGTAATCACTAAAACACCATCTAACCCAGCTTTACAAGTGAAGAGTTAGTCATTAACCCAGTCTGGAGCTCACTAACGATGAGGTTTAATCATATTTGACATTACAAGTATAGAGCTGTATATATTTACAGTCCTGAGAGTGAAGACTGTACACTTGAGTGATTCTCTCTCTATTTAAAGCTTTATTCGTGTTTATCTCCTGCTGTGTGTGACTGTTGATCGTGGATAACTGAGAATCAAGATTATAGTTTCTAATAGAGATCACGATTCTGAACAGACAACTAAACAAAATAACATGTAGGATAATTTACTAGAGGCAGTCACAGTTAAAACTGCTAAAGTCCCCTGTGGTGTAACTCCAGCGGTTAATGTGTTTATGTGTCTCTGTGGTGTTATTAATAAGACAAACCCATGTGTAAATGAGTATTTTCTGCTTAACTGCAGTCTGTTTTACTTCTGACGTCACACACTACCTTGTAACCAATCAGATCAACGTGTGATCGTCCACCAGTGGATCTCTGAGTGAGTGAGTGAGTGAGTGAGTGGAGGCGGGGCTTATTTGCGTATTCATAGAACCGCGCATACTAAATGAGGCAAGGGTGTCGAGTTACATTTAGGATATTTTAAGGCATGAATAATTGTTTTGTCATTCGTGATCATAGATGAGTTTTAAGGGATATAACCGATCGACTACATTGCGACTGTTCATAATCTGAATTAATTATTTAAAAAAAATCTCGAGTGAATGATTCAATGACTCACTCATAAACACTTATTTGTTCATTACCGGATGAATCTGCGTTTTTGAACGAATCTCTTGAATGAATGATTCAATGACTCATATTTTTAAGTCACGTGGCGCGACCTACTGGTGTAACAATGTAATCGCTACAGTATTTACTTGTAGCAGAAAGTTACTGTCAATAGTGTAGTAGACATCAGTGTTTTTATCAGAACTATAACCCGTGTGTGTGTGTGTGTGTGTGTGTGTGTGTGTGTGTGTGTGTGTGTGTGTGTGTGTGTGTGTGTGTGTGTGTGTGTGTGTGGTTCCCAGGGTACAGTATGTTTGGGATCGGGGTCGGGATGCTGATGTTCGGATACTGGAGGCTTTTCCGCTGGAACCGCGAGCGCAGGTGAGTCTCGCCGCTTCAGCCGTAGCGTGTGTCGCGCCGTCAGTCCTGACCCTCATCTTCCTCCTCCTCCTCCTCCTCCTCCTCCTCCTCCTCCTCCTCCTCTTCCTCCTCTTCTTCTCCTCTTCCTCCTCCTCCTCCTCCTCTTCCTCCTCCTCCTCCTCCTCCTCCTCCTCCTCCTCCTCCTCCTCCTCCTCCTCCTCTTCCTCCTCTTCTTCTCCTCTTCCTCCTCTTCTTCTCCTCTTCCTCCTCCTCCTCCTCTTCCTCCTCCTCCTCCTCCTCCTCCTCCTCCTCCTCCTCTTCCTCCTCTTCTTCTCCTCTTCCTCCTCCTCTTCCTCCTCCTCCTCCTCCTCCTCTTCCTCCTCTTCTTCTCCTCTTCCTCCTCCTCCTCCTCCTCCTCTTCCTCCTCCTCCTCCTCCTCCTCCTCCTCTTCCTCCTCCTCCTCCTCTTCCTCCTCCTCTTCCTCATCTTCCTCCTCCTCCTCCTCCTCTTCCTCCTCTTCCTCCTCCTCCTCCTCTTCCTCCTCCTCCTCCTCTTCCTCATCTTCTTCCTCCTCCTCATCTCCTCCTCCTCTTCCTCTTCCTCCTCTTCTTCCTCCTCCTCCTCCTCCTCTTCCTCCTCCTCTTCCTCCTCCTCCTCCTCCTCCTCCTCCTCCTCTTCCTCATCTTCTTCCTCCTCTTCCTCCTCCTCCTCCTCTTCCTCCTCCTCCTCCTCCTCCTCCTCCTCCTCCTCCTCCTCTTCCTCCTCCTCTTCCTCCTCTTCCTCCTCCTCTTCCTCATCTTCCTCTTCCTCCTCCTCCTCCTCTTCCTCATCTTCTTCCTCCTCCTCATCTCCTCCTCCTCTTCCTCTTCCTCCTCCTCCTCTTCCTCCTCCTCCTCTTCCTCCTCTTCCTCATCTTCTTCCTCCTCCTCCTCCTCTTCCTCCTCCTCCTCCTCCTCTTCCTCCTCCTCCTCCTCTTCCTCCTCCTCCTCCTCCTCCTCCTCTTCCTCATCTTCTTCCTCCTCTTCCTCCTCCTCTTCCTCCTCCTCCTCCTCCTCCTCCTCCTCTTCCTCCTCCTCCTCCTCTTCCTCATCTTCCTCCTCCTCTTCCTCATCTTCCTCCTCCTCCTCTTCCTCCTCTTCCTCCTCCTCCTCCTCTTCCTCATCTTCTTCCTCCTCCTCATCTCCTCCTCCTCTTCCTCCTCCTCCTCTTCCTCCTCCTCCTCTTCCTCCTCCTCCTCTTCCTCCTCCTCCTCCTCCTCCTCTTCCTCATCTTCTTCCTCCTCCTCATCTCCTCCTCCTCTTCCTCTTCCTCCTCCTCCTCATCTCCTCCTCCTCCTCTTCCTCCTCCTCCTCCTCCTCTTCCTCCTCCTCCTCATCTCCTCTTCCTCCTCCTCCTCATCTCCTTCTCCTCCTCTTCCTCCTCCTCCTCCTCCTCCTCATATCCTCCTCATCTCCTCTTCCTCCTCATCTCCTCTTCCTCCTCCTCCTCTTCCTCCTCCTCCTCTTCCTCCTCCTCATCTCCTCCTCCTCTTCCTCCTCCTCCTCATCTCCTCCTCCTCCTCTTCCTCCTCCTCCTCCTCCTCTTCCTCCTCCTCCTCATCTCCTCTTCCTCCTCCTCCTCATCTCCTTCTCCTCCTCTTCCTCCTCCTCCTCCTCATATCCTCCTCATCTCCTCTTCCTCCTCATCTCCTCTTCCTCCTCCTCCTCTTCCTCCTCCTCCTCTTCCTCCTCCTCCTCTTCCTCCTCCTCCTCCTCTTCCTCATCTTCT
>NC_136880.1:44333093-44364004 GCF_949152265.1 Phoxinus phoxinus | reverse complement strand
TCTCAGGTCGGGGAGAAGATGTTCCACACGGACCGCTGGATCACGCCGCTCACAGATGAGCTCTATAACCTTCGACCCCGCGAGGAGTTGATCAACAAGAAGTTCGGCTTCCTGTGGTACGTGTAGACGGCAGCTATCCCAGCATGCCCTGCTGCACAGAGGCCTGTTCTGTTCTCACTGTAAATGTTTCCATATTAAATATCTGCACTGTTCCTCTCCGATGCTCTGTGTTCCTCGTCATTTACTGCACTGCACTCATCCCACCACAGCACGGGCCGCTAGTGCACTCTGGGTAACGCAGGGACTAAACATACATTTACACGTTTACACGACAGCGATGTGCGACCCATTCACGCGACTGAGCGCGCGGCCATATTCATGCCAGGCCAGTAGGTGGCGACGTCACTGTCAGGGCACGCACATCTAGACTGGTTGTGTGTTCAGGCCAGTGTTGGGGAAACGCATTACAAGTAACTTGAGTTATGTAATCTGATCACTTTTTCAAGTAACTAGTAAAGTAACGCATTACTTTAAAAATGTACAACAAAATATCTGAGTTACTTTTTCAAATAAGTAACGCAAGTTACTTTGTGTTCCCATTTATTGACTGACAGCTCTCCTGTCCTCATGTTGAGAAATTAAAGTGCAGAGAGAGTGTGTGTGTGTGCGTGTGTGTGTGTTGTGGTGTGTGTGTGTGTGTGTGTGTGTGTGTGTGTGTGTGTGTGTGAACATGATGTTTATTGTAGTTCTAGACTAAATGTGAGCATGTACTCATCTCGCTTGCACAAAAAAATATTCAATATTCCTCAAAATGAATAGAATCAGTGAAATGCAGAATCAGAATACTGTGCAAACCAGCATAATTTTTATGCATTTAATCTCACTTTATTGACCAATGCACTTGCTTCTGACCTTCGATGATTCAGTTTAATAAGCAGAAATGACTATAGATGGAAAGAAAGGTTTGCTTGTTCGCTTTCTGTACACACGTCCTTCAGTCTGAGGATTATTATTTCACTTTTGGTGTGAAAGGGTCTTTACATTTGCCCAAAAATATAACTTTCTGTTATAAAAAAACAAGCCTAGCCCAGGTGGGGAAAAAAGTAACGCAAAAGTAACGTAACGCATTACTTTTCTAAAAAAGTAACTAAGTAATGCAATTAGTTACTTGTTAAGGGAGTAACGCAATATTGTAATGCATTACTGTTAAAAGTAACTTTCCCAGCACTGGTCCAGGCCCCAAGCGCCGCTGTCGTGTACATCAACGACCAAAACACAGAAAGCTGTACGTGTGTAGTTGCAGACGGTGTGGTGTAAATGCCCCTCAGTGAAACTGCTCTTTACTTGTTCATGTTAGTTCACATCCATTAACCCTCTGCGGCTCAAAATCATGTTTTTTATTTATTTAAATAATTGTGTTTATCGGAATGGTTCGAGAGTTGAAGGTTTCGGCACTTTCTCACTGAAAGCTCGTTTCTCCAGATATCACCCTCCAATGTGGAGCACAACTTGTTCAGATTTATGACTTTGATTTTCTCAGGTTTGGAAAATATATATTTCATATAAAAATATATACAGTGCTATGCATAAGTTTAGACACCCATGCTAAAGTTGACTAAAAAGAGGAATAAAAAATCATCTTTTGGAAATTTAACTTAATGCCTTAATTTAAAAAAATAGGAAAAATCCAACCTTTAAGGACACCAATTTTCTTTGTGAATGAATAATGTATCGTAAATAAATAAATGTTCTTCCTTAAAATACAGGGTGCATAAGTTTGGACACCCCTATGTTAAATCCCCATAGAGGCAGGCAGATTTTTATTTTTAAAGGCCAGTTACTTCATGGATCCAGGATACTCTGCATCCTGATAAAGTTCCCTTGGCCTCTGGAATTAAAATATCCCCACATCATCACACACTCTTCACTATACCTGGAGATTGACATGGTTTTATTTCAGTTAGCCTAACAGCTGGTTTGATTTGCATTGAGAGATGATCTTATGGAAAGTACTCCATGCCAATCTCCAGGTATAGTGAAGAGTGTGTGATGATGTGGGGTGATTTTAATTCCAAAGGCCAAGGGAACTTTATCAGGATGCAGAGTATCCTGGATCCATGAAGTAACTGGCCTTTAAAAATAAAAATCTGCCTGCCTCTATGGGAATTTAACATAGGGGTGTCCAAACTTATGCACCCTGTATTTTAAGGAAGAACATTTATTTATTTACGATACATTATTCATTCACAAAGAAAATTGGTGTCCTTAAAGGTTGGATTTTTCCTATTTTTTTAAATTAAGGCATTAAGTTCAATTTCCAAAAGATGATTTTTTATTCCTCTTTTTAGTCAACTTTAGCATGGGTGTCTAAACTTATGCATAGCACTGTATTTTTGTGAACTTGTTAAGAGTACTGTAATAAACTTCTATAATTGTAACTTTTTTCACTTCAGCAATAGTGTCGTCTTTAAGAAGAGAGCAAACTTCAGTCTGTTGCTCCAAAGCATTCAACATTTATCAGTTCAAGTTGGAAATGTCATTTCAGCTCAAAAAGTGGATTATAACTATTCCATAAATATAATTAGATACCATAAAATCTCATAAAAATACAAAGTCCCTCTTTGTTAAAAAAAAAATCCAGCTTTTAATGTTTATATGTGTCTGGTGTTTTTAATACACTTTAAGACAAACCATGTGTAAATTCATAAGTCTCAGGTGTGAAATCGCTGGTGTTTCTGACGTCACACACTACCGTGTAACCAATCAGATCAGCGTGTGATCGTCCACCAGTGGATCTCTGAGTGAGGGAGTGGAGGCGGGGCTCATTTGCATATTCATAGAGGGGCGCATACTAAATTAGGCAAGGGTGTCGAGTTACACTCAAGATATTTCAAGGCATGAAAACATTTTTTTTTTTAAGGAAAAAACGTTTAAAATATGTAATTTTGATGATTAAAGATGAGTTTTAAGGGACACAATTATTGACTACAGGGGGACTTTAAATAAATAAGTTAATGTTTGTTAACAAATAGAACCTTATTGTAAAGTGTTAATTGATTCTGAATCACCATGGAAACTTCAATCTTCCAGTTCATGTTCAGGGGAAACTCAGACTCCCTGTAACTGGGATTATAATTCACTCTTCTGAATATGAACTGATGCTCAGTTAACGGATGAATTATGAACATATAAACGCATGTAAAAGCCTTCAGCCCTTAAACAGTGATGCACACGTGATCTGCAGGACATCCGGCGTGTCACGTGAGTAACTGGAGTGTGTGTGAACAGTTGATCACTCACACACTCTTCACTCGTGTCTTCATCCCAGCGGAACCGTGACGACAACAAATAGTCAAGATCTTGATCACCATGTAGGCCTATGATATGCATGAATATTCATATTTTCGTCATATTTTGTAATTTTTCCTTGTGGTTGTAAAGAGGCCCAACAAAGTTATCAATCCGACATGTTTTTTCGGGTCCCTACATCTCTGGGTCAACATCATCGACATTAAATCGATGTTGATTTGATGTCAGGAAATTTATGTCAAAAACAATATCTGAAGAAGTATACTTATTACTCATTGTAAATCAATACGACTCATTTTCAACATCTAAAGTCCCAGCCTGCAGATCTGGGAAGTTGTAGGCCGAGGTCTATGTATTCTGTGTGTTTTTATTCATTTAAATCCAAGCGTGTTTACATTTAGTTCACGTTTGAAATAACAGCAGACACTATAACTGCATATAGCTACTATAAAATGAACATATTTAATCTGATTTGAATGATATCAAAATAGCATTAAAATTACATCAACATCCTGACATCAAATGCTAACAAAGTTTGACATTGTAATGACATCATCATATGTCAAAATCTTGACATCGACACTTTGACGTCATTTTGATATCATTTGACATTTTGTTTGATGTCATTGATGTTAGATTGAGATCTAATGCCCACTGGGATGTTTGAGTGTGTGTGTTCGTGTGTTCGTGTGTGTTCAGGTCAGATTACAGTAAATGACTCTTTGATGTTTTGAATCACATTCAGACATTAGTTAATGCTGGACAACCAGACGAACATGAACACAACAACAGCATTGTTCAGGATTTGCATTTCCACAAGATGAGGAACTATTCCTCGTTTTAATTTCCAATACTAATACTTGTAAATGTCCCTGGTTTGCATGGAGGCTCGGCGTCGCCGGCGTTCACACGGACATTATAATGTAAACACAGCGCGAATCTGCAGTATGTGAAGAAGACGTGCGACTCCCTCGGGCCAGCGCGAAGAGTCCCATCAGCCAATCAGAAGGCTCCTGCTGCTCCTGCGTCGCTCTGATTGGCCCTCGCGGGGCAGACTCTCATTACGAGCCTCATCTTCTCACATCGCGAGCAGAGGAGAAGTAAACTCTCAAAGTCCGTCAGTCCGTGTGTTTACTCCAGAGAAGATGACCAGCAGGAGTCAGGAGTGTGTGGAGGAGGCGCTCAGATATCTCAGGTAACACACACACACACACACACACACACACACACACATGTGCACTGCAGAGCATGATGATCTGTTTTCCAGGACAAATATCTAAACATTCTTAAATCAAGATACATTTATTGGAGAATAAGCAACATGACTGAAGATATGAAGTTGAATTGTATCAAAATGAAGTTATCATTGGGATACTTTTTACATTTTATAATCTTTTTTTATATATTTTAGTTTATATTTTCATGTTATTTTAATTTTAGTTGAAGTTTTAGTGATTTTGTTGTATGCTTTTATATATATATTTTACATATGTCAATATTTATTGTAATTTTTTTTCAGTTCTAGTTTTACCATTTTAGTACATCAAGTTAAAATAAAAGTCTTGCCTTAGCAACTGGCTGCATTAAAATAAGCTTATGTTTTTATTTTATTTCAGTTAATGTTCATTTTTTTAATGTTTTAAGTTTTAGTTAACTATAAAACTCTACACATTTACTGGAGAAGCAGCTAGATTACTGTCAAAGTCAAAAATGTATGAAAATGAGTGATTTTGTGTTTAAAACGAGAACAAATGGAGTCAGAAAAATAAACTTAATTCAAAGAGAAAACAAGATTATTTTTCTGACTCCATTTGTTCTCGTTTTAAACAAAATCACTTTTTTGTCACATTTTTGTCTTAATATCTTCAGTGATGTTGCTTCTTCTCCAGTAAATGTGTCTTGATTTAAGAATGTTTGGATATTAGTGCTGGAGAACGAGACAGAAACACTGAGGAGGAACATGATTTTTGCTGTGTATTAATCTCTCAAATTATTAATTATTATAATTAATTATATTTTCTTGTATTATAAGCTCAATACACACACACACACACACCTGATTAAAGCAGTTTGTCTTGCATTTATTTCTGCCAAAGTCTTTTTTAAAAGTTAAACTCTCTGTTCCCTGGGATATTATTATGATATGTATGATAAGAGTGATGTGCTTCTGTATATGAAGAGTTGTGTGATCCGAGCGGGAGGCCGAAGCTCTTATCCGCTCCTCATCCGGCTGATCCGCTCACGCTGAGATCTGAACACTTCACACACTGAGAAATCAGCATTATTACAGGAGAGCCGACACACAACTCAACCTGGACGCAGAACACACTCATGACTCTTCATTAAACAGCAGCGCACACACTCAACTGTTCATACGAGTCAATAACCAAAACTATTGCAGAACACTGGCAGTCAAAACCATTTAGTGCTTTGTAAGTGATCAGCAATATTTGAAAGTTTATACGATGTTTAATAGGCAGCCAATGCAGTGTTGACAGAACGGGCTAATATGGTCATACTTCCTGGTTCTGGTAAGAACTCGAGCTGCTGCGTTTTGAACTCGCTGTAGTTTGTTTGTTAAGCGTGCAGGGCAGCCACCCAGTGGAGCATTACAATAATCTAGCCTTGAGGTCATGAACACATCAACTAATTGTTCCGCATTATTCATTGAGAGCATATGACGTAATTTAGATATATTTTTAAGATGGAAAAATGCGCTTTTACAGATACTAGACACGTGACTTTCAAATGAAAGATTGGTATCAAAGAGCACACACACACACACACACACACACCCAGGTTCCTAACCGACGACGAAGACTTAACAGAGCAGCATCAAGTGTTAGACAGTACTCTAGGTTATTACGTGTGGAAGTTTTTTGTCCAATAATTAGAATCTCTGTTTTTTCAGAATTTAGTAGTAGGAAATTACTAGTCATCCAATTTTTTATATCCGCTATGCATTCCGTTAATTTTGTGTATTGGTAGGTTTCGTTAGGTTTTGAAGAAATATACAGCTGAGTATCGTCGGCATAACAGTGAAAGCTAATTCCATGTTTCCTAATGATATCTCCTAATGGTAGCATGTACAGAGTGAACAGCAGCGGTCCTAGTACTGAGCCTTGTGGTATGCCATACTGAACTTGTGATCAATAAGACATCTCTTCATTTACTGCTACAAACTGATAACGGTCAGATAAGTGTGATTTAAACCATGCTAGTGCAATTCCACTTATGCCAACATAATGTTCGAGTCGATTTAAAAGGATGTTGTGGTCAATGGTGTCAAATGCAGCACTAAGATCCAGTAATACTAATAGAGAGATACAACCACGATCGGATGATAAGAGCAAATCATTTGTGACTCTAACGAGAGCTGTCTCGGTACTATGGTACGGTCTAAATCCGGACTGGAAATCCTCAGATATCATTTCTTTCAAGAAAGGAACACAGTTGTGAGGATACGGCTTTTTCTAATATCTTTGACAGAAATGGCAGATTAGAGATCGGCCTGTAATTGACTAGTTTTGTAGGATCAAGTTGCTGTTTTTTAACAAGCGGTTTAATCATAGCTAGCTTAAAGGTTTTTGGTACGTATCCTAGAGACAAAGATTAATTAATGATATTAATGGTTTAATGGTTTCAGTGTTTAATGGTTTCAGTGTTTAATGGTTTCAGTGTTTCAATGGTTTCAGTGTTTAATGGTTTCAGTGTTTAATGGTTTCAGTGTTTCACTGGTTTCAATGTTTAATGGTTTGCGTATTTAATTGTTTCAGTGTTTAATGGTTTCAGTGTTTAATGGTTTCAGTGTTTCAATGGTTTCAGTGTTTAATGGTTTCAGTGTTTTAGTGTTTAATGGTTTCAGTGTTTCATGGTTTCAGTGTTTCAATGGTTTCAGTGTTTCAATGGTTTCAGTGTTTCAGTGTTTAATGGTTTCAGTGTGTCAATGGTTTCAGTGTTTAATTGTTTCAGTGTTTAATGGTTTCAGTGTTTCAGTGTTTCATGGTTTCAGTGTTTCATGGTTTCAGTGTTTAATGGTTTCAGTGTTTCAATGGTTTCAGTGTTTCGGTGTTTAATGGTTTCAGTGTTTCACTGGTTTCAGTGTTTAATGGTTTCAGTGTTTCAATGGTTTCAGTGTTTAATTGTTTCAGTGTTTCAATGGTTTCAGTGTTTAATGGTTTCAGTGTTTAATGGTTTCAGTGTTTCAATGGTTTCAGTGTTTAATTGTTTCAGTGTTTCAATGGTTTCAGTGTTTAATGGTTTCAGTGTTTAATGGTTTCAGTGTTTCAATGGTTTCAGTGTTTCAATGGTTTCAGTGTTTAATGGTTTCAGTGTTTAATGGTTTCAGTGTTTAATGGTTTCAGTGTTTCAATGGTTTCAGTGTTTAATTGTTTCAGTGTTTCAATGGTTTCAGTGTTTCAATGGTTTCAGTGTTTAATTGTTTCAGTGTTTCAATGGTTTCAGTGTTTCGGTGTTTAATGGTTTCAGTGTTTCACTGGTTTCAGTGTTTAATGGTTTCAGTGTTTAATGGTTTCAGTGTTTCAATGGTTTCAGTGTTTAATGGTTTCAGTGTTTCAATGGTTTCAGTGTTTAATGGTTTCAGTGTGTCAGTGTTTAGCCTAATGGTTTCAGTGTTTCAATGGTTTCAGTGTTTAATTGTTTCAGTGGTTTCAATGGTTTCAGTGTTTAATTGTTTCAGTGTTTCAATGGTTTCAGTGTTTAATTGTTTCAGTGTTTCAATGGTTTCAGTGTTTAGTGGTTTCAGTGTTTAGTGGTTTCAGTGTTTAGTGGTTTCAGTGTTTAGTGGTTTCAGTGTTTAATTGTTTCAGTGTTTCAATGGTTTCAGTGTTTAATGGTTTCAGTGTTTAATTGTTTCAGTGTTTAATTGTTTCAGTGTTTCAATGGTTTCAGTGTTTAGTGGTTTCAGTGTTTAATTGTTTCAGTGTTTCAATGGTTTCAGTGTTTAATGGTTTCAGTGTTTAATTGTTTCAGTGTTTCAATGGTTTCAGTGTTTAATTGTTTCAGTGTTTCAATGGTTTCAGTGTTTAGTGGTTTCAGTGTTTAGTGGTTTCAGTGTTTAGTGGTTTCAGTGTTTAATTGTTTCAGTGTTTAGTAGTTTCAGTGTTTAGTGGTTTCAGTGTTTAGTGGTTTCAGTGTTTAGTGGTTTCAGTGTTTAATTGTTTCAGTGTTTCAATGGTTTCAGTGTTTAGTGGTTTCAGTGTTTAATGGTTTCAGTGTTTAGTGGTTTCAGTGTTTAGTGGTTTCAGTGTTTAATTGTTTCAGTGTTTCAATGGTTTCAGTGTTTAGTGGTTTCAGTGTTTAGTGGTTTCAGTGTTTAGTGGTTTCAGTGGTTTCAGTGTTTAGTGGTTTCAGTGTTTAATGGTTTCAGTGGTTTCAGTGTTTAATGGTTTCAGTGGTTTCAGTGTTTAATGGTTTCATGGTCCAGATGTGTTTCGGTGTTTGTTGATTTCATGGTCCAGATGTGTTTTGGTGTTTGATGATTTCATGGTCCAGATGTGTTTCGGTGTTTGATGATTTCATGGTCCAGATGTGTTTCGGTGTTTGATGATTTCATGGTCCAGATGTGTTTCGGTGTTTGATGATTTCATGGTCCAGATGTGTTTCGGTGTTTGATGATTTCATGGTCCAGATGTGTTTTGGTGTTCGATGATTTCATGGTCCAGATGTGTTTTGGTGTTTGATGATATCATGGTCCAGATGTGTTTCGGTGTGATGATATCATGGTCCAGATGTGTTTCGGTGTGATGATATCATGGTCCAGATGTGTTTCGGTGTGATGATATCATGGTCCAGATGTGTTTCGGTGTGATGATATCATGGTCCAGATGTGTTTCGGTGTGATGATTTCATGGTCCAGATGTGTTTCGGTGTTTGATGATTTCATGGTCCAGATGTGTTTCGGTGTGATGATTTCATGGTCCAGATGTGTTTCGGTGTTTGATGATTTCATGGTCCAGATGTGTTTCGGTGTTTGATGATTTCATGGTCCAGATGTGTTTCGGTGTTTGATGATTTCATGGTCCAGATGTGTTTCGGTGTGATGATATCATGGTCCAGATGTGTTTCGGTGTGATGATATCATGGTCCAGATGTGTTTCGGTGTGATGATATCATGGTCCAGATGTGTTTCGGTGTGATGATATCATGGTCCAGATGTGTTTCGGTGTGATGATATCATGGTCCAGATGTGTTTCGGTGTTTGATGATTTCATGGTCCAGATGTGTTTCGGTGTTTGATGATTTCATGGTCCAGATGTGTTTCGGTGTTTGATGATATCATGGTCCAGATGTGTTTTGGTGTTTGATGATTTCATGGTCCAGATGTGTTTCGGTGTTTGATGATTTCATGGTCCAGATGTGTTTTGGTGTTTGATGATATCATGGTCCAGATGTGTTTCGGTGTTTGATGATTTCATGGTCCAGATGTGTTTCGGTGTTTGATGATTTCATGGTCCAGATGTGTTTTGGTGTTTGATGATTTCATGGTCCAGATGTGTTTTGGTGTTTGATGATTTCATGGTCCAGATGTGTTTCGGTGTTTGATGATTTCATGGTCCAGATGTGTTTCGGTGTGATGATATCATGGTCCAGATGTGTTTTGGTGTTTGATGATTTCATGGTCCAGATGTGTTTCGGTGTGATGATATCATGGTCCAGATGTGTTTCGGTGTGATGATTTCATGGTCCAGATGTGTTTTGGTGTTTGATGATTTCATGGTCCAGATGTGTTTCGGTGTTTGATGATTTCATGGTCCAGATGTGTTTCGGTGTGATGATATCATGGTCCAGATGTGTTTCAGTGTTTGATGATATCATGGTCCAGATGTGTTTCAGTGTGATGATATCATGGTCCAGATGTGTTTCGGTGTTTGATGATTTCATGGTCCAGATGTGTTTTGGTGTTTGATGATATCATGGTCCAGATGTGTTTCGGTGTGATGATATCATGGTCCAGATGTGTTTCGGTGTGATGATATCATGGTCCAGATGTGTTTCGGTGTGATGATATCATGGTCCAGATGTGTTTCGGTGTGATGATATCATGGTCCAGATGTGTTTCGGTGTTTGATGATATCATGGTCCAGATGTGTTCCGGTGTTTGATGATTTCATGGTCCAGATGTGTTTCGGTGTTTGATGATTTCATGGTCCAGATGTGTTTCGGTGTTTGATGATTTCATGGTCCAGATGTGTTTCAGTGTTTGATGATTTCATGGTCCAGATGTGTTTCAGTGTTTGATGATTTCATGGTCCAGATGTGTTTCAGTGTTTGATGATATCATGGTCCAGATGTGTTTCGGTGTGATGATATCATGGTCCAGATGTGTTTCGGTGTTTGATGATTTCATGGTCCAGATGTGTTTCGGTGTTTGATGATTTCATGGTCCAGATGTGTTTCGGTGTGATGATATCATGGTCCAGATGTGTTTCGGTGTGATGATATCATGGTCCAGATGTGTTTCGGTGTGATGATATCATGGTCCAGATGTGTTTCGGTGTGATGATATCATGGTCCAGATGTGTTGCGGTGTGATGATATCATGGTCCAGATGTGTTGCGGTGTGATGATATCATGGTCCAGATGTGTTTCGGTGTGATGATATCATGGTCCAGATGTGTTTCGGTGTTTGATGATATCGTGGTCCAGATGTGTTTCGGTGTGATGATTAGTGCTGGGTATCGATTCAAATTTCAAGAATCGATTCGATTCCGATTCTCAAGATCTTGAATCGATTATCATTATTCGATTCGATTCGATTCGATTCGATCCGATCTGATCCAATCTTATATTTTTAAAATCAAAAGTTTTTATTGTTCATGAACAATCAAGTTTTTGTATTAAATAACATTCACAAACATACATTAATGTTGTAAAAATGTATTGTTCACTCAATGTATTGATGTTAGATAAGGCATTAATGTTAATGAATGGTATCTTAATGTAGTGTTACCAACTAAACAGGAGATAAAACGTGTTTTATTTGACTTGACTGTCCTTTTATTTAATCCAAAACTGCGTTCATATTTAGAAGGCCTTTTAAACTAGATACAACCGCACACGATACCACTTTAGGGGCCGTTCACATATCGCGTTTTATGCGCGTGCAAATTCAGTGAGAAGCACTTCAATGCATCTCAACAGGTCATGTGACAAAAACCAGCGGTCTTTCCGTAACAACATGGAAAGCTCGGCCGAACAGCTGATCATAGCTGTACAGGGCGGCTTTTTATTTCTCATCTCAATGAATATATCTAGTAGTAAAGCTAATGCAAGGGCTAGAAATCAATTAATTATTTGATGATACTTCCTCGTCATCATGGAGTTGCACCGCTTTCTCCTCTCCACAAGCGCGTGCTTTCCCTTTGCGTCTGTCGTTGCTATGCAACCATGAACAGAGGCGCGCTTAGAAAACAAATTTGCACGCGCAAAAAACGCGCTATGAACGGCTCTTTCCTCCTCTCTTGTCAACAAGTGGATTCAGAGAAACCGCATTAGCAGCGCCGCCGGTCGCCATGTCTCGGTGTGTTTATGGGGAAAATGTAGGCCTGTTATTAAATCGATCCTCTGAGTTACGGATCGATCTTTAGAAATTAATATGAAAATCGATTCAGAATTGGTGAATCGATTTTTTCAACACAGCACTAGTGATGATATCGTGGTCCAGATGTGTTTCGGTGTTTGATGATTTCATGGTCCAGATGTGTTTCAGTGTTTGATGATTTCATGGTCCAGATGTGTTTCGGTGTGATGATATCATGGTCCAGATGTGTTTCGGTGTTTGATGATTTCATGGTCCAGATGTGTTTCGGTGTGATGATATCATGGTCCAGATGTGTTTCGGTGTGATGATATCATGGTCCAGATGTGTTTCGGTGTGATGATATCATGGTCCAGATGTGTTGCGGTGTGATGATATCATGGTCCAGATGTGTTGCGGTGTGATGATATCATGGTCCAGATGTGTTTTGGTGTAATGATATCGTGGTCCAGATGTGTTTCGGTGTGATGATATCATGGTCCAGATGTGTTTCAGTGTTTGATGATTTCATGGTCCAGATGTGTTTCGGTGTGATGATATCATGGTCCAGATGTGTTTCGGTGTGATGATATCATGGTCCAGATGTGTTTCGGTGTGATGATATCATGGTCCAGATGTGTTTCGGTGTTTGATGATATCGTGGTCCAGATGTGTTTCGGTGTGATGATATCATGGTCCAGATGTGTTTCGGTGTGATGATATCATGGTCCAGATGTGTTTCGGTGTGATGATATCATGGTCCAGATGTGTTTCGGTGTGATGATATCGTGGTCCAGATGTGTTTCGGTGTGATGATATCGTGGTCCAGATGTGTTTCGGTGTGATGATATCATGGTCCAGATGTGTTTCGGTGTGATGATATCATGGTCCAGATGTGTTTCGGTGTGATGATATCATGGTCCAGATGTGTTTCGGTGTGATGATATCATGGTCCAGATGTGTTTCGGTGTTTGATGATATCGTGGTCCAGATGTGTTGCGGTGTGATGATATCGTGGTCCAGATGTGTTTCGGTGTGATGATATCATGGTCCAGATGTGTTTCGGTGTGATGATATCATGGTCCAGATGTGTTTCGGTGTGATGATATCATGGTCCAGATGTGTTTCGGTGTGATGATATCGTGGTCCAGATGTGTTTCGGTGTGATGATATCGTGGTCCAGATGTGTTTCGGTGTGATGATATCATGGTCCAGATGTGTTTCGGTGTGATGATATCATGGTCCAGATGTGTTTCGGTGTGATGATATCGTGGTCCAGATGTGTTTCGGTGTTTGATGATATCGTGGTCCAGATGTGTTTCGGTGTGATGATATCGTGGTCCAGATGTGTAGCGCCGCAGTAAGTCGAGGCTTTGGCTGAATCTGCAGACGCTGAGGTGAAGGATCATGTGATGTGATGTCCGGGCTCCTGTGTGGAAGGATCTGTTGTCGGGTCGATTCCCTGCTTGAGTTCAGGAACCGAGGAGCCGAACGCCTCAGGGATTCCGCATCGATCCCGATCTCAGAAGGGCAGCGCATCATCTTCCCACAGGAGTCCTGGAGCAACACATCCCAGTGACGAGCACCAGCACATGCTCTGCTTTCTCTCACACACTCACTCCCATCGCTTGCAGCTTTAACTTTCATGAGTCATGTTTAAAACTCGTATATTTCTAGAGTTCATCCCAAGCTGTTTATTTATCATGTTTGCAGTAAAGAGGAGGCAGTTGCCATGGAGACGGAGTTGCTAAGGGATTATGGTTTCGGACGGCAACAGCTGACGGAGATGCTGGGACACGCGTGTGCGAACGCCATCGCAAAGGTCTTCAGTCCTTCGTCACCATTCATGAAAACAATACTTTCCTGTTGCTCACTGATAAAATGATTATTAATGGTCTTGTTTTCAAGTATATAAACATTCTTCCATTAAGATACATTTACTGGAGAAGCAAAAAGATTAAGTCTTGTTTTCAGAAAATAAATTTTCAAAATGAAGTGAGTTTGTGTTTAAAACAAGAACAAATATGCCAATGGATATTTCATTCATTCAAAGTGAAAACAAGATTATTTTTCTGACTCCATTGCCAGATCTTTGTTCTTGTTTTAAACACAAACTCACTTCATTTTTATGCATTTTTCATTGAACAAGAAAATACTGTGTCAGAATGTCACATGCATTACTTGCCGAGTCTTTGTGATTGTTTGTGATTATTTGTGATTATTATTTGAGTGAAAGTAAATTCTACACCAACTTTTTGTCCTTTTCACTCAGGAATTATTTGTGAAACTTTAAGTGGTAAAAACAGTTTGAGTTGAGTTAGTAACACATAGAATTAAAGTATAAAGACAGTCTTTCGATGTCGCGTCTGATTAATGTCAGTCAGTAATGATCCGCTGATGATGTCGCTCAGGCCTTCCCGCTCTCGACTCTGGAGAAACGCCAGGCCACGGTTCTGGTGATCTGTGGACCGGATCAGAACGGGTGTGTGGGACTCGCGTGTGCTCGACATCTCCATGTGTTCGTGAGTGAAAACACACACTTCCGTCATCATGACCGATGAAAACACACACTTCCGTCATCATGACGATGAAAACACACACTTCCGTCATCATGAGGATGAAAACACACACTTCTGTCATCATGACCGATGAAAACACACACTTCTGTCATCATGACGATGAAAACACACACTTCCGTCATCATGACCGATGAAAACACACACTTCCGTCATCATGACGATGAAAACACACACTTCCGTCATCATGAGGATGAAAACACACACTTCTGTCATCATGACCGATGAAAACACACACTTCTGTCATCATGACGATGAAAACACACACTTCCGTCATCATGAGGATGAAAACACACACTTCTGTCATCATGACCGATGAAAACACACACTTCTGTCATCATGACGATGAAAACACACACTTCCGTCATCATGACCGATGAAAACACACACTTCCGTCATCATGACCGATGAAAACACACACTTCCGTCATCATGACCGATGAAAACACACACTTCTGATTACACTAAAAGAAAACACAAATTTCATGTATCCTGTCTTTCAATTATTCAAGTACCTTTCCATAAATATTTGATAATTTTCACAAAACTTTCATGACCCCAGAAAATTGAGCGGTGAACGGGTTAAAGAGGAGCCCTGAGTGACGTGTGTGTGTGTGTGTGTGTGACAGGATTACATTCCCACTGTGTTCTGCCCCAAACGCTCCTCGGACCGTCTCCATCAGGACCTGACGGTGCAGTGCGAGCGGATGGACCTGCCCTTCCTCTCCTACCTGCCCAACGAGGTCAGATAAACCAGACTAAACCAGACTAAACCAGGCTAACCCTTCCTCTCCTACCTGCCCAACGAGGTCAGATAAACCAGACTAAACCAGACTAAACCAGGCTAACCCTTCCTCTCCTACCTGCCCAACGAGGTCAGATAAACCAGGCTAAACCAGACTAAACCAGGCTAACCCTTCCTCTCCTACCTGCCCAACGAGGTCAGATAAACCAGGCTAAACCAGACTAAACCAAGCTAAACCAGACTAAACCAGGCTAACCCTTCCTCTCCTACCTGCCCAACGAGGTCAGATAAACCAGGCTAAACCAGACTAAACCAGGCTAACCCTTCCTCTCCTACCTGCCCAACGAGGTCAGATAAACCAGACTAAACCAGGCTAAACCAGACTAAACCAGGCTAAACCAGACTAAACAATGCTAAACCAGGCTATACCAGGCTAACCCTTCCTCTCCTACCTGCCCAACGAGGTCAGATAAACCAGACTAAACCAAGCTAAACCAGACTAAACGAGGCTAACCCTTCCTCTCCTACCTGCCCAACGAGGTCAGATAAACCAGACTAAACCAAGCTAAACCAGACTAAACCAGGCTAACCCTTCCTCTCCTACCTGCCCAACGAGGTCAGATAAACCAGGCTAAACCAGACTAAACCAGGCTAACCCTTCCTCTCCTACCTGCCCAACGAGGTCAGATAAACCAGACTAAACCAGGCTAAACCAGACTAAACCAGGCTAAACCAGACTAAACAATGCTAAACCAGGCTATACCAGGCTAACCCTTCCTCTCCTACCTGCCCAACGAGGTCAGATAAACCAGACTAAACCAGACTAAACCAGGCTAACCCTTCCTCTCCTACCTGCCCAACGAGGTCAGATAAACCAGGCTAAACCAGACTAAACCAAGCTAAACCAGACTAAACCAGGCTAACCCTTCCTCTCCTACCTGCCCAACGAGGTCAGATAAACCAGGCTAAACCAGACTAAACCAGGCTAACCCTTCCTCTCCTACCTGCCCAACGAGGTCAGATAAACCAGACTAAACCAGGCTAAACCAGACTAAACCAGGCTAAACCAGACTAAACAATGCTAAACCAGGCTATACCAGGCTAACCCTTCCTCTCCTACCTGCCCAACGAGGTCAGATAAACCAGACTAAACCAAGCTAAACCAGACTAAACGAGGCTAACCCTTCCTCTCCTACCTGCCCAACGAGGTCAGATAAACCAGACTAAACCAAGCTAAACCAGACTAAACCAGGCTAACCCTTCCTCTCCTACCTGCCCAACGAGGTCAGATAAACCAGGCTAAACCAGACTAAACCAGGCTAACCCTTCCTCTCCTACCTGCCCAACGAGGTCAGATAAACCAGACTAAACCAGGCTAAACCAGACTAAACCAGGCTAAACCAGACTAAACAATGCTAAACCAGGCTATACCAGGCTAACCCTTCCTCTCCTACCTGCCCAACGAGGTCAGATAAACCAGACTAAACCAGACTAAACCAGGCTAACCCTTCCTCTCCTACCTGCCCAACGAGGTCAGATAAACCAGGCTAAACCAGACTAAACCAAGCTAAACCAGACTAAACCAGGCTAACCCTTCCTCTCCTACCTGCCCAACGAGGTCAGATAAACCAGGCTAAACCAGACTAAACCAGGCTAACCCTTCCTCTCCTACCTGCCCAACGAGGTCAGATAAACCAGACTAAACCAGGCTAAACCAGACTAAACCAGGCTAAACCAGACTAAACAATGCTAAACCAGGCTATACCAGGCTAACCCTTCCTCTCCTACCTGCCCAACGAGGTCAGATAAACCAGACTAAACCAAGCTAAACCAGACTAAACGAGGCTAACCCTTCCTCTCCTACCTGCCCAACGAGGTCAGATAAACCAGACTAAACCAAGCTAAACCAGACTAAACCAGGCTAACCCTTCCTCTCCTACCTGCCCAACGAGGTCAGATAAACCAGACTAAACCAAGCTAAACCAGACTAAACCAGGCTAACCCTTCCTCTCCTACCTGCCCAACGAGGTCAGATAAACCAGGCTAAACCAGACTAAACCAAGCTAAACCAGACTAAACCAGGCTAACCCTTCCTCTCCTACCTGCCCAACGAGGTCAGATAAACCAGGCTAAACCAGACTAAACCAGGCTAAACCAGACTAACCCTTCCTCTCCTACCTACCCAACGAGGTCAGATAAACCAGACTAAACCAGGCTAAACCAGACTAAACCAGGCTAAACCAGACTAAACAAGGCTAAACCAGGCTATACCAGGCTAAACTTTCCTCTCCTACCTGCCCAACTAGGTCAGATACACCAGACTAAACCAGGCTAAACCAGGTTACACCAGACTAAACCAGGCTACACCAGACTAAACCAAGCTAAACCAGGCTAAACTTTCCTCTCCTACCTGCCCAACTAGGTCCGATAAACCAGACTAAACCAGGCTAAACCAGACTAAACCAAGCTAAACCAGACTAAACCAAGCTAAACCAGGCTAAACCAAGCTAAACCAGGCTAAACTTTCCTCTCCTACCTGCCCAACTAGGTCAGATAAACCAGGCTAAACCAGGCAAAACCAGACTAAACCAGACTAAACCAGGCTACACTAGACTATACCAGGCTAAACTTTCCTCTCCTATCTGCCCAACTAGGTCAAATAAACCAGACTAAACCAGGCTACTCCAGACTAAACCATTGCAAACCAGGCCAAAGAGTGCTTCAGGTCAAACACTTCTTAATGCTATCTGAAGAAAAGTAGTAGTTGTAGTGTAGAGTTCACCTCCTCAGACAGCAACATATACTGAACTAAATTATACACAGTTTAGAGTAGCCTTTTATTGTGGCCAGCCTAAGGCACACCTGTGCAACAATCCTGCTGTGTAATCCGCATCTTGCCATGCACACCTGTGCGGTGGAGGATTCCCTCTGCAGAGAAGTGCTCACTAACACAGGGCTAGACAGATGTAACAATGTTTCAGAGAAATAGGCCTTTAGTGTTCATAGAAAAAGTCTTTCTTTGAGTTTGAGTTCAGCTCATGAAAAATGGGGGCAAAAACAAAAGTGTTGCGTTTATCTTTTTGTTCAGTGTAGTTACATATCATTACTTAATGCATTAATGAACAAACAATGGTATTTTTATTAAAGTATAAAGTATTGTTTCTGGTTAGTTCACGTTCACTAATGCATTATGGGTCCTGAAAGCCCCGGTCCGCAGAACGGGACTGTGTGATAACACATGTGGTGTTCCTCCTGAAGCTGCAGCTCCTCAACGAGGCCTATAATCTGGTGGTGGACGCGGTTCTGGGCCCCGAAACGGACCTGGCGTCGCTCGGCGAGCCCCTGACCGGAGTTCTGCAGACTCTCCGCGGACTCAGAGTCCCGATCGCCAGCCTGGACATCCCGTCAGGTGACCGCGCGCGCCACGGTTCAGTTTAATTACACTTTCTCAATGGAACGAGGTTCCCATCATGCATTTTATTTATAATACAATTTTCTGAATTAAGCAACTCGTTAACATACTTTATCAGTTGAACATTATATGTATAGAACCTTTTAGGGGTTCCCATCATGCATTTAGCTTTTTTCATGCATTAAAATGTTCTGCTGATAAAATATGTTAATTCCCATCATGCATTTTATTTTTTAAATAAACAACTCAACACTTTATGAGCAGAATGTTTGGAGAGAAAAAAAAACTTCAGAACATTTCTCCTTGTATAGAAACTTTTAGGCATGAAAGGATCTTTAAACTGAGTCCAGAACAGTAGGGTTCTCTATAGAAGCCCGTCCCCTCTGTAAGTGTGTGTGTGTGTGTGTGTGTGTGTGTGTCCACAGGCTGGGACGCGGACGAGTCTGGCTCGGAGGGGATCAGTCCTGCGCTCCTGGTGTCCCTGATGATCCCCAAGCGCTGCGCTCGGAGTTTCCCCGGATCTCACTTCCTGGCGGGACGCTTTCTGCCCTACGACCTCCAGAAGAAGTACGAGCTGAACCTGCCCCGCTTCAGCGGCACCGAGCCGGTCGTGCAGCTGTGATCCGGTGTGTGTGTGTGTGTGTGTGGATCGAGACGCACCGAGCCGGTCGTGCAGCTGTGATCCAGTGTGTGTGTGTGTGTGTGGATCGAGACGCACCGAGCCGGTCGTGCAGCTGTGATCCGGAGTGTGTGTGTGTGTGTGTGTGGATCGAGACGCACCGAGCCGGTCGTGCAGCTGTGATCCGGAGTGTGTGTGTGTGTGTGTGTGGATCGAGACGCACCGAGCCGGTCGTGCAGCTGTGATCCGGAGTGTGTGTGTGTGTGTGGATCGAGACGCACCGAGCCCGTCGTGCGGCTGTGATCCGGTGTGTGTGTGTGTGTGTGTATCGAGACGCACCGAGCCCGTCGTGCGGCTGTGATCCGGTGTGTGTGTGTGTGTGTGTGGATGGAGACGCACCGAGCCGGTCGTGCAGCTGTGATCCGGTGTGTGTGTGTGTGTATCGAGACGCACCGAGCCGGTCGTGCAGCTGTGATCCGGTGTGTGTGTGTGGATGGAGACGCACCGAGCCCGTCGTGCAGCTGTGATCCGGTGTGTGTGTGGATGGAGACGCACCGAGCCGGTCGTGCAGCTGTGATCCGGTGTGTGTGTGTGTGTGTGGATGGAGACGCACCGAGCCGGTCGTGCAGCTGTGATCCGGTGTGTGTGTGTGTGTGTGGATGGAGACGCACCGAGCCCGTCGTGCAGCTGTGATCCGGAGTGTGTGTGTGTGTGTGTGTGGATGGAGACGCACCGAGCCGGTCGTGCAGCTGTGATCCGGAGTGTGTGTGTGTGTGGATCGAGACGCACCGAGCCCGTCGTGCAGCTGTGATCCGGAGTGTGTGTGTGTGTGGATCGAGATGCACCGAGCCGGTCGTGCAGCTGTGATCCGGTGTGTGTGTGTGTGGATCGAGACGCACCGAGCCGGTCGTGCAGCTGTGATCCGGAGTGTGTGTGTGTGTGTGTGTGGATCGAGACGCACCGAGCCGGTCGTGCAGCTGTGATCCGGAGTGTGTGTGTGTGTGGATCGAGACGCACCGAGCCGGTCGTGCAGCTGTGATCCGGAGTGTGTGTGTGTGTGTGTGTGGATCGAGACGCACCGAGCCGGTCGTGCAGCTGTGATCCGGAGTGTGTGTGTGTGTGTGGATCGAGACGCACCGAGCCGGTCGTGCAGCTGTGATCCAGTGTGTGTGTGTGTGTGTGTGGATCGAGACAGCAAACACGAGTCAACAACAGTCATGTGAATGTTCCACTTTATTAAAGTATAAATGTTTGCTCAATGATCTTCCAGTGTTACATTTACTGAATAAAACGTGTTTTGTCCAAACAAGCGTCGCTGATAAATGACATTTTCAAGATTTCCTCTTTAAATGCAAATCAATGTCATCATCATCATCATCATCATCATCAGTGTAGACTGATGTGTAAAGGGTTTCTGCCGGCTTTATGAAGGAGAACTAAAGACTTTAAAGACCTTTAGGAGATGTCAGGAGAGTGAAGGAATAAATACATTTACTTCAATATCTTCTGTCTGAGAAACACAAGCTTGAAAATGCAACTTCCAGTAGATGTATAGCTCGACTCACTCAGTTCCAACATATAGAACATGGAAATAACTCTTATCTCCTGATCACGGCACTCGGCACACACACATCTTATTTCCACAATCTTCCAGTGTGTTCGAGTGCACATCTCTCATCTCCAGTGAACGCATCTTGATTTAATCTCGTTTTCTGCTGAATTGATCAAAATGAAGCCAGTTTATGATTTAAAGAACAAATTTCTGCCATAAAGTAATCTTAATTTAAGGGACATTTTCAAACTTATTGACAGACATTTGTTCTTGTTCAGTTTTACAAGATTTTACATTTGATCTCAAGTAAATCTATCTTGATCTAATTCTAAGTTGTTTTGGAAAACAGGACAAACATACAGAGGAAGATATCTTTTTCTTTGCAATGTATTTTGCATTTAATGCCATAACTTTATCAATTTGAGGAATTCTGCTGTTATTTAAGAGTTTTAAGACCTTAATTCGTGTACGGGCACATGAAGAGATGTTAAGACCCGCAGAAACACTGATGAGGTCACATTTACACACTCAATATCCAATAATCACAGCAGCTCCTCAGATCTCTTCATCTTCATCTTCATCATCTGCGCCTGAAACCAGAAGAAACTCAGATTTTCTACTGTTAAAAGCACATCTGCGACCCTGGACCAGAGCCAGTCACATGGGCCCACTCTCTGAAACTGAGATTTACACACTTAATAAATCATCTCTCCACTGATGTGTGGTGTGTTAGGATAGGACAATATCTGGTCGAGACACAACTATTGAAAATCTGGAATCTGAGGAGCAAAAAAATGTAAACATTGAGAAAATCTGCTTTAAAGTTGTGCATTTATGTTCACGATTGTGCTGCATTCACTCACAAAAATACATGTTTTATATATTTACGGTAGGACATTTACTAAATATCTTCATGGAACATGATCTTAATATCCTCATGATTTCTGGCATTAAAGAAAAATGTATTATTTTGACCCATATGCTGTATAGTTGCTATTGCCACAGATATAGCGGTGTGTCATGTGACTGGTGTAGTGGTCCAGGGTCACATGATAAGATGATAAAGAAGTGTCACACCAACCTCCCGCTCTCCTCTCGGGGAAAAACATGGCTGGACGGCCTCGACCTTCTTCAACACACGAGGTCAGAAACTAACCTGAATAAAACCAAAGGAAGAGAGTTAACGCCTCGAGCGCAGTGTGATGAAGACCAGTGCTAACTCAGTGTGTGTGTGTGTGTGTGCAAACTCTCGCCGCACGCAGCTGAAGACAGTAAACATGATCGATCACACACTCAGGAGAAGAGGAGAGCAAAGGAAGTTACCTCACGCACTACTGAGCTAGCAGAGCCGCGTCAGGAGCGCTCCAGGAGATCCGGCGTTACAGGAGCAGCGCGTGGAGGACACTGCGCAGACTAGCATACGCGGAGCATACGCAGCGCTAAACTCAATCCCTGCAGAGAACAGCCATCGTGAAGTTTGATGCAAAGCTTTAGTGAACCCGACTGAGAACTATTACACTAGATTAGCATGTTTAGTTATAGATGTGCAGCTAACCTGACGCTAAACTCTTCGAGATGCATCAGTCACCGGTTTAAAGGGGTGATGAACTGAGAAATATCATTTTCCATGAGGTTATGACATATAAGAGGTCATCACACTATCAGGATATCCTTAAGTTTCAGAACTGAAGTTTTGTTCAGCGAACCACAGGTTTGTCAGAGTGGGGATCTGTGACGTCACAGGGTCTCAAGCCCCGCCTACACAGAAGAAGAGCGACGCCCACTTCAACACCACCTGTTTAGCCCCGCCCACAGACTCACGCATTACAGGAACCTCATTATAATATGCAAAACTGTTATCCAATCATGGCAGTGGGCGTGTACTTCCACGTCTCAATGCGGCACGCCCATAGAACCCAGGAGCCGCCTCAGAACCGGGACAGAACAGCATATTACCAACTCAGGTTGAGGATCTAGAATTAAAACCAATTCTAAATTCTAATTCAAACCAGCGAATGTCATAAGTTGACCTCAGACAACAATATAAAAACATTTTACAAAATCAGTTCATAACCCCTTTAAGCATCTATTAATGCTCACGCTTTAGTTTATCATCAGGAATGTCTTTAGTTATATTCAAACCGCTCTAGAATATATTCAACTATTTTATATGATCTTGCTTTGTGACTGATAATTAATAATTAATAACCGTCACCAAAATCAAAAAGACATTTTCATTGCATAATAAAAAACATCTACTTGTCTAATTACTGTAACTTTAGTTCTTGCATTATTTGTGTAGTTCAGTTACTATGAAGATTTCTAAACTCAGGAAAAACACCAGTAATGAACAAGTGTGCCAAATTATATCCAATTTGAAAATTTAAATCGGCAACATTTACTTATTTTTAATGCACGACTAACAGATACAATAACTAGAACGAGCACTTGCACCAATTATTAAATTCAATAATTGAAAAACTCCAATGAATAATTATCTTGTGCAGGACACTGCTGTCAGACGTCGATCAGTGAGGTTCTGTCCGGGTTAATAATAATGATTTCTCATAACTCTGTATATTTTTAGCTCACTCAATGCAAAAGTCATTTAATTCATGCTCTGCATTTAAATAAGCTACATTACTCTGACTGCACGACTCACCGATCCCGTAATTAGCACTAAATTACTAACTTCAGCTCCACTTTACATTTAATGCAGAATTTAATTAAAATGAGTGCTAAACTTTCAATTTTGAAAAGTTACAATACTTCTTACTCTAATATTGAGCTAGCTACATATATAAAAATGTAGATAATTCTATTTAAATCAACTAGTCACTAATTATAAAGCACAACACCTTAATTAGAACGAGTAGTGTTCTAATGTAGTCACATTTAAATTAAATGCACTTTATTTATAGTATTTAAGCATAGAATTAAATTAAAAATCTACAAATAAATAATTCTTCATTCACTAAAGCAAGTTTAATTCTCTGCGCTTCAATCGGCTATATTTACTTGCACAATATACAGTAAATATAATGTGTGCGCTAAAATATGAGATTCAGCTACAATAAGTTATTCTTAATACTGAATGCATGACACCAATAGTGTTTTATATTGTATAAAAATATTTTCCATCTAAAAGTACTGTTACCTTAAATTATAGATTTATCTCTGTAAAGCAGCTGTGAAACTATCTACATAGTTAAAAGCGCTGTATAAATGAAGATGACTAGTGGCCAAGTATTCAAATTGTAAAAAGCTACAATTTAATAATTCTTAATACTCTGTATATTTTTAGCGCACCGATTCTTCAAGCAAAAAATTTATTTTCTGCATTTCAATCCACTACATTTACTAATTTAATGCACAACAAATATACCGTAAATAGAATGAGCATGTGCGCTAAATTATTAATTTCAATTCAATTAGTTAAATTCAGTTACAATTTAAGTAGTTATTTTTAATACTGAATGCATGACCAAAAAAGTTATTCTTTTTTTTTAAAAATTGTAAAAGTATTTTATTTATTTTATAAGTATTTTATACTAATAGTAGCCAAGTATTCAAATTTTAATCACTTATTTTTTACACTCATTCTTCAAGGAATGAAAGTGTAATTCTCTGGGTTAGGGTTAATGCACAACAAATATTAAAGTTAGAGTGAACATGCGCTAAATTATTAATTTCAATAAGTTAAGCTGCAATTTAAGTTATTTTAATGCATGACTCAGTTTAGTGCAACTGGAGCAACCGATCTTTATGAACCCGCACATGAACATGTTCTTCATCTGGACTGTAGATTTTTGAAAGGCAACAACAGAATTCAAAGCGTTTGAACAAATCGTTTCGTTTAATAGGCTCCATGAAGCCACAATTGAAGAGCAACAAAAAAAGAAGAGAATAAAAACAAAATAGTGAGTCAAATTCTGATACAAAGAAAAAACAAAGAGCACAAGGATTTTTTCCCAGTTCTGGAGTGTACTGTTAACAATTTCTGGTTCTCTTTTCAAGTAAATATTGGATATATATTAGTCAAGAGTCCATGATTAAAATGCAGGCGTAGAGCAGAGACAGACCTCGAGAACAGCAGCGACGGCCACCAGGCGAAAGGAGGAATTCACTTTTTGGAAACTGGACATGGACAAATAATGCCTGGCTTAGCTAAAGTAACAAAAGAGCCGTCCTCTTAATGACTAGATCTACTGGAACAGATATGGAATAAACAGAGGCTTCCGTTGAGCAAACTCTACTCCCCGTGAAGCACAGGGACCCACAGTGACGTGGACATTGGTCAAATATAACGTTTAAAGGTGGAGGAACCAGTCGGCGCTCTTCGTGAGACGTGAACACACTCGCTCGTTCACGGCTTGATGAACAGAAACGGCCTTTTCTTAAAGTACAAGAACAGAACAGAAACAGGGAGAACAGCTACAAAACAAATCCAAGAATAGATCCATGAGTCTTTAGAAACGCTCGGCCAGTGTCGTGTCGGGTCTTGGGTTTTACTCGTGTACAGCTGAGGAGGAAGTATCACACATCAAGACACGGAAGAATCTCAACAGGTTTAAGACACAAAATCCCTCTAACTAGCCAACCAGAGCAGAGACGTGAAAACAGGGTCGCTTCGGGCGATCGAGAGTGAGAGAGCAACAGTTCCTCCAATGGAGATGATCGGGTCGTTCATTTGGGGGTTTTGATTACTTGTCATGAAGATTGAGATCCAAATTGAAAATTGTGGCATTAAAGCATTTATCAATCCATGTAAGAAAAAAAAGAAAAAGGTAATGTGGTAAAAATGGACTAATCCGCCCCGGTTGTAGGAACTCAAGAAAAGCCTGTTTTACCGTCTGCGGCGACATGCTCGTATGGGGATTGTAGAGGCGAAGAAGCTAATACGTACCATAGCTATCATAGCTATCTCTGTAGGAGCCGCCTCGATCGCCGTAACTGGAACTCCTGCACACAGACACACGCACCATCAGGCTCAATAATTGGACTTATTGCGGACATTGCATTGATACTTTGAGTAATGTATAATAAAATTAAATTTTAAAAAAGTTTTAAAATTCTAGCATCAAAAACACTTGCTGCAGTCCAGGTGTCGGTCTGATGTCATTACATGTTTCATTGACAACACTTTTAATTGCCGTTTAAAGTCAAACTTTTAATTGTGGCGGTCTGAGGTCAAAACGTTTAGTTGTGGCGGCCTGAGGTCAAAAACCTAATTGTGGCAATCTAACAAAACGTTTAAGTGTGGCGATCTATCATCAAAAACTGAATTGTGGCGATCTATCATCAAAAACGTTTAATTGTGGCGATCTATCATCAAAAACGTTTAATTGTGGCGATCTATCATCAAAAACGTTTAATTGTTGCAGCCTAACATCAAAAACGTTTAAGTGTGGCGGCCTAACATCAAAAACGTTTAAGTGTGGCGGTCTATCATCAAAAACGTTTAAGTGTGGCGGTCTATCATCAAAAACGTTTAAGTGTGGCGGTCTATCATCAAAAACGTTTAAGTGTGGCGATCTATCATCAAAAACGTTTAAGTGTGGCGATCTATCATCAAAAACGTTTAAGTGTGGCGATCTATCATCAAAAACGTTTAAGTGTGGCGATCTATCAAAAACGTTTAAGTGTGGCGGTCTAACGTAAAAAACGTTTAAGTGTGGCGATCTATCATCAAAAACGTTTAAGTGTGGCGATCTATCATCAAAAACGTTTAAGTGTGGCGGTCTAACGTAAAAAACGTTTAATTGTGGCGATCTATCAAAAACGTTTAATTGTTGTGGTCTATCATCAAAAACGTTTAAGTGTGGCGATCTATCAAAAACGTTTAAGTGTGGCGATCTATCATCAAAAACGTTTAAGTGTGGCGGTCTAACGTAAAAAACGTTTAAGTGTGGCGGTCTATCATCAAAAACGTTTAATTGTGGCGGTCTATCATCAAAAACGTTTAATTGTTGCAGCCTAACGTCAAAAACGTTTAATTGTTGCAGCCTAACGTCAAAAACGTTTAATTGTTGCAGCCTAACATCAAAAACGTTTAATTGTGGCGGTCTATCATCAAAAACGTTTAATTGTTGCAGCCTAACGTCAAAAACGTTTAATTGTTGCAGCCTAACGTCAAAAACGTTTAATTGTTGCAGCCTAACATCAAAAACGTTTAAGTGTGGCGGTCTATCATCAAAAACGTTTAAGTGTGGCGATCTATCAAAAACATTTAAGTGTGGCGGTCTAACGTAAAAAACGTTTAAGTGTGGCGGTCTAACGTAAAAAACATTTAAGTGTGGCGGTCTATCATCAAAAACGTTTAATTGTGGCGGTCTATCATCAAAAACGTTTAAGTGTGGCGGTCTATCATCAAAAACGTTTAATTGTGGCGGTCTATCATCAAAAACGTTTAAGTGTGGCGATCTATCAAAAACATTTAAGTGTGGCGATCTATCAAAAGTGTTTAATTGTGGCGGTCTATCAAAAACGTTTAATTGTTGCAGCCTAACGTCAAAAACGTTTAAGTGCGGCGGTCTATCAACAAAAACGTTTCATTGTTGCGGCCTAACGTCAAAAATGTGCAAGTGTGGCGGTCTATAATCAAAAACGTTTAAGTGTGGCGGTCTATAATCAAAAACGTTTAAGTGTGGCGGCCTAACGTCAAAAACGTTTAAGTGTGGCGGTCTATAATCAAAAACGCTTAAGTGTGGCGATCTAGCATCAAAAACGTTTAAGTGTGGCGGCCTAACGTCAAAAACGTTTAAGTGTGGCGGTCTATAATCAAAAACGTTTAATTGTGGCGGTCTATCATCAAAAACGTTTAATTGTTGCGGCCTAACGTCAAAAACGTGCAAGTGTGGCGGTCTATAATCAAAAACGTTTAAGTGTGGCGGCCTAACGTCAAAAACGTTTATTTAACTTAAAAAAACTCCAGTGCAACCTGTCAAAAGAGGGCATTAGTAGTTCAGCATAGTCATGTGACAGTACAGAAGCAGGTGTGTAGTATAACGGTTGAACACACACCTCACCTGTCCCTGTTGTAGCCTCCTCCACCGCCGCCCCCTGAGGAGTATCCGCCGCCTCCTCCGCCACCGCCACTCTTGTAGCCGCCGCTGTAGCTTCGGTCTCCGCCGTAACTGCGGTCGCTACTCCCGTAGCCGCGGTCTCCGCCGCCGTATCCACCTCCGCCTTCATGAGCAAGACATTAACACACAGCGGTGAGAACATGCCACAGCACTCGTACACTGTGAGAGATCAGCACCTCTCGAACCTCCTCTGCCTCGGCCGCCCCTGAAGAAACCCCCACCTCCTCTTCCCCCTCCTCCTCCTCTGTAGGATCCTCCGCCGGACCGGCCTCCTCCTCCGCCGCCGCCCTTCCCGGCCTCGTCCACGCGGATCGTTCGCCCATCCACCGACTGGTCATGGCAACACATCACCAGAGAGGGCGTTAGTACACAAACACTTGGAGGAACAGTGTGGATAACATTTTAAACATTCAAATCAACTGATTGGTTAAGTTTTTCTCTGCACAGCATTATGGGTAATGTAGTTTTTCACCGTGACTTCCATGTTTGTTTTAAAATAAGTTGAAATATGGAAAAAAATTGCACAGTATGCGTTTTAATTAATGCATAATTAATAGTAGCAGTCTAACATTAATAACATTTCATTGTTGAGTTCTACCGTAATATTCTTTGAAGTTGTTCTAACAATTGTTTTTTATTAATTGAAAAAATAAATTGCATTCCATCAACATTTCTCATTGTTAAAAACTCAATTACTGCAGTCTTACAAACACGCTTCATTGTAGGGTTTTAATTGTTGTGGACTAAAGTCAATTATTTAATTGTTGCGGTTTAAAAAAATAAATTCAATGTTGTTGTTTAATGCCAAATTTTTAAAGAATTGATTTTTAAAGTACTTGGAACATAAACCATTATTTCAACTATGATAAAGTTGATATAAAGCAATATAGCCTCTTTTTTATACCATGACTTCAACTGTTAAACATGATTATTTTAATACAAGTTGAAATAATGCAAAGATTGCGTAAGCACTTGAAAACTTCCTTATGGATAATTTCCCTATGGACAATACAAAATGGAGTTTATCCATTGATACAATCAAATGAGAAACCTTTACTTATGGTTTTTCCTTTTAATCAACAGTTGTGCTCCAGTGCAAGTCCGATCCAGAAGTGTGTCAGTAACTCACCTTTCCATTCATTCCTTCCAGCGCATCCTTCGCATCATCTGGGTTCTCAAAAGTCACAAAGCCGAATCCTCGGGATTTGTTGGTTTCTCTGTTTCGGGCCACATGAACTGAAGAGACAAACATGATGAGCCACTTATGCAAATCACAGAGAGCACATGGGCCAATCAAAAACAGCGCGGGCACAGAGAGGCACTGTGATTGGTGAGAGGGCGGGGCTTACCGTTCGTGATGACGCCATATTTGGAGAAGGCGTCTTCTAGCGACTGTTCGGTGGTGTCGAAACTCAAACCGCCGATAAACAGCTTTCCTTCGTCAGACATTCTGAGCTAAAAACACACGAATAATGCAAAAAAAGTCAAAATTTAATTTAAATCTGATCATGTGAAAGTACAAAGAAAATCCGCATATTTATGACTCATGGCGGCATGGCGAAAAAAATAGAAATAATGAATAAATAAAATGGCGGGAAGCGCGTATCACACGTTTAAAATAAATAATCAGTCGGTTATTTCAATATTCATCGTGCGCTTTATTAAATAAAACACTAGATCTGGGTCAGCGCGAGCACGCTGCTTCAAACTAGGTCAAACAATGGATTCCATACAAACACGCGAATGCTCGAATAAAATATAACGAGCGCAGATTCGAGACCATCACATGCGCATTATACTACATAAAATACTAGATCATAGATGGTAAAACTATCGATTAAGATATTACAAGTTGATTAAAAGGATTGATCTCAGATGAGGATGATGAAGATCTCCATCACGCGCCGCCATTTTAAGCAGCGCGCGAGTCGAGAAGGCCAAACACGCACAAATCTTAATCAATTCAACCGTTAAATAATATATATTTAAATATAGTAAAGCAAACATCGAGTTAAGTAAAAGAGTGCTGTTTAAAGTTCAGTACCTGTGATGTCGCAGTAGTAGCGGGCGGATGAAATGGCGTGTGTGCGTCTCGAACGCCTTCAGAACTCCAGAGACGCAGGAACGAGCCGCGCGCCTCTTATATACCCCTGCGCTCGGGGGCGGGGCCTAAACACTGCCTCATTTACATACAAACCGGAATGAACCGATTGAACCGAAAGTTAAACGAACACTACACAAATGTAGATTTGTTAAAGTTTCTCCGTGTTTTAATGCAGTTAAAAATTACTTTAAAATTGTATTTTAATCCCGAAAACGTTTAAAAAGGAGAAGCACTTGCCTTAAAACTCTCTAAATTACTGGCAATATATGGATTAACCACGCCTGAAATGTAATAAAATATTTTAAAGTACTTAAATTTAATGTTATAATTTGCTTTTCATGTTTTTTTTACGTTATGTTGTTTACGAAATGTTGCTTGGTTTTTATTATTAACGTGTTAGTTAATTAATGCCTGTTTGTTTTTTTAATGATTTAATAAAGTAAATGAAATAAAATTCCCTGCCATCTGAATTTGTAAACATGAAAAAAAGTAGAAAAGAACAGCATTTGTTTGAGATATAACTTAGCATTAGAAATGTCTCTGTTGTCACGTTTGGTCACTTTAATGCAGTATTGCTGAATAAATGTATTAATTAACTTTGGAATAGTGCAGCACAACTGTTTTCAACACTGATAATAATCATAAATGTGTCTTGAGCATCAGATCATCATATTATCCTGATTTCTGGAGGATCATGTGACACTGGAGACTGGAGGAATGATGCTGAATAAAGAGTTTCTTACATTTTTGTTGTTTTATTTTGTTCCACTGTTTGTACTTGTGACAACATGCCCCGCCATTCACAGATGGTCAACATGTGTTGCTGAAATATACTTTTACAAATAAATAAACCCACTATTTGCATCTCCCCTGTGCATTACAGTAATGAGTCAAGTCATCTTTATTGATACGGTAAATAAGAGAGTTTCAGAGCAGCTTCACGGAGACAACAGGGAAATAATGACAGAGTT
>NC_136880.1:44325593-44328093 GCF_949152265.1 Phoxinus phoxinus | reverse complement strand
TATGTTCTTGTTTTAAGGCTTAATATCTTCAGTCATCGCTCTTCTCCAGTGAATGCATCTTGACTTAAAGCTGCATCCGTGACTTTTTTTGGGTTAAAAATGATCCAAAATAAATCCGAGCCAGGACATACCCAGCCGGTGTTGGAAACTCTCCGCTCGCCGTAGCTCGACTGTGAGCGGTCCGCGTGTGATCATGTGTTTAACTGCCGCGGTGCACATCTGCACATGAAGAAGAGTCTCGGCGAGCACTAGCCTTTCCTCACAGCACTTGAGAATAATATAATATACTGACTGTATATATAATTAAACTTATTGGATCCAGAAAGATTCAAAGGACAACCCCCCGCTGGAGACTGAACCGGCCCGTGCGGGAACACCAGGATAATGTAGTCCCGCAATCCTGGTGTTGATAACGTTCACAGTCTGAGGCTATGTTTACACGGAAACGATCTGATCACTCTTTATTCTGCGTTTAGACGAGCGTTACGGGGGAATCTGCATATGGTGACGCAACAGTGTGAGATTGATGTAGTGTGCACTCCAGGCGGCTAGGTGGCGATGTGGAGCACTGACAGTGAGAGAGACGCTGACACAGTTCTTCATGTGTAATACGGTAAAGCCGCTGCTTTAACCCTCGGCGATCTTCGCGTGTCGCTCAAAAATGACAGATTTTATTTTATTTTTTTGTCAATGAAATTAATGCTGTATATTAGTTTGATAATGTTTTGTTATGTTCCTGTACTGGCGCATGCCTGTGACGTAAACGCGCACGCGACGCCTTCACCGTCTAGCAGATTTTGCGATTTTACCGTTTTTACCCTTTAGACGGGAACGGTGGAGCGTTTTTAAGATCTCCACTCTGGAGGGGGTTTCACTTTATTGCGTTTTTAAGCCCCAAAAACATGTGTGTGTGTGTGTGTGTGTGGAGTCTTCCATCAGATGACAGTTCTGTGTGAGTGTGTGTGTGTGTGTGTGTGTGTGTGTGAGTGTGTGTGAGTGTGAGTGTGTGTGTGTGGAGTCCTCCATCAGATGACGGTTCTGTGTGAGTGTGTGTGTGTGTGTGTGTGTGTGTGTGTGTGTGTGAGGAGTCCTCCATCAGATGACGGTTCTGTGTGAGTGTGTGTGTGTGTGTGAGGAGTCCTCCATCAGATGACGGTTCTGTGTGTGTGTGTGTGTGTGAGGAGTCCTCCATCAGATGACGGTTCTGTGTGAGTGTGTGTGTGTGTGTGTGTGTGTGAGGAGTCCTCCATCAGATGACGGTTCTGTGTGTGTGTGTGTGTGTGTGTGTGAGAGTGTGTGAGTGTGTGTATGTGTGGAGTCCTCCATCAGATGACGGTTCGGTGTGTGAGTGTGTGTGTGTGTGGAGTCCTCCATCAGATGACGGTTCTGTGTGAGTGTGTGTGTGTGTGTGAGAGAGTGTGTGTATGTGTGGAGTCCTCCATCAGATGACGGTTCTGTGTGAGTGTGTGTGTGTGTGAGAGAGTGTGTGAGTGTGTGTATGTGTGGAGTCCTCCATCAGATGACGGTTCTGTGTGAGTGTGTGTGTGTGTGTGAGAGTGTGTGAGTGTGTGTATGTGTGGAGTCCTCCATCAGATGACAGTTCTGTGTGTGTGTGAGAGAGTGTGTGTGGAGTCCTCCATCAGATGACGGTTCGGTGTGTGTGTGTGTGAGAGAGTGTGTGAGTGTGTGTGTGTTGGAGTCCTCCATCAGATGACGGTTCTGTGTGAGTGTATGATGATAGCGTTGGGGTTTTCCCGCGGCGTCAGGCCGCTGCTGCTGCACTGGAAGTAGTTGGAGAGCGCCTCTGATATCTGATGCGAGTCTGCTTCTTCTCCCTCAGGGATTCTCTCCCTCAGGTCTCGATCTCGGTGAATCTCCCTGCGGGATCCACGCCTCCACACGTCTCCAAACGCCTCCGAGCTGACGGAGCGAGGAGGAGAACCCTGATCCCGGTGCAGTCCCGAATCCTGAGGGAGGAACACGGGTTACACGGATAGTTCACACAAACATTACATTTAGCCAATGTATATGACTACAGTCTGAGGTACATGTCC
Source organism: Phoxinus phoxinus (assembly GCF_949152265.1). Classification (NCBI taxonomy): domain Eukaryota; kingdom Metazoa; phylum Chordata; class Actinopteri; order Cypriniformes; family Leuciscidae; genus Phoxinus; species Phoxinus phoxinus. The sequence continues at coordinate 44,326,039 of NC_136880.1, read as the reverse complement.
TGGCTCTTCCAAGCTTTATAATGGCCGTGAATGGCCGTTTCTGTTTTGAAGTCCATCATAAACCCTATGCATCTAACTCTCACACTCACACTCACACTCACACTCACACTCACACTCACACTCACTCTCACACTCACTCTCACACTCTCAAACTCACTCTCACACTCTCACTCTCACACTCTCACTCTCACACTCTCACACTCTCACACTCACTCTCACACTCACTCTCACACTCACTCTCACACTCTCACTCTCACACTCTCACTCTCACACTCTCACTCTCACACTCACTCTCACTCTCACACTCACTCTCACACTCACTCTCACACTCACTCTCAAACTCACTCTCACACTCTCACTCTCACTCTCACACTCTCACTCTCACACTCTCACTCTCACACTCTCACTCTCACTCTCAAACTCTCACTCTCAAACTCTCACACTCA
>NC_136880.1:44298093-44318093 GCF_949152265.1 Phoxinus phoxinus | reverse complement strand
CTAAATACATAAACAAACTGATTTGAAACAAAAAAATTACAAAATAGTACATATAAATACAAAATAAATATGAGAACTAAAATGCAAAAACCGAAAATTTTAATACTAAATTTTTAGAAAAAGTACAAATAAATACAAGATACTACAATAAATACAAATACTAAAAAAGCTAAAATACTTAAATACTAATACAAAAAATCGTAAAATCATTTAAATAATTAGAAAAATACTATTAATACTAAAATAGCAAAAAATACTTAAATACTAATACTAAAAATCATAAAATAGCACAAATAAATAGACAAAAACAAATATAAAACTAAAAGTAAAATAGTAAATCAATTATTGGATCAAATGAGTTCTGATGAAGAACTAGATATAGTTTGTGGCGATAAACTATATGTAGTTATAAACTATATCTAAAAACCCACTCTAAATCCAGCACATCTAGAGAATTACAGACCGGTATCCCTTCTTCCATTCGCCGCAAAAGCACTTGAACGAGTTGTTTTCAACCACATCTCCTCCTTTCTTACGCAGAACAACCTCTTGGACAACAATCAGTCTGGCTTCAGAAGCGGACACTCAACTGAGACTGCTCTGCTCTCAGTAATTGAAGCTCTGAGACTGGCAAGAGCAGTCCTCAGTTCTCATCCTGCTGGATCTGCTGCCTTCGACACAGTTAACCACCAGATCCTCCTGTCAATCCTAAAGATGAAGGGCATCTCGGGAACCGCACTCCAGTGGTTCAAGTCTTATCTCTCGGGTAGGTCATTCAGGGTGTCGTGGAGGGGTGAGGTGTCTAAGACCCAGCATCTAGCTACTGGTGTGCCTCAGGGTTCAGTGCTTGGACCACTTCACTTCTCCATCTACATGAAATCACTAGGATCTGTGATTCAGAAACATGGCTTCTCCTATCACTGCTACGCTGATGACACACAACTCTACCTCTCACTCCAGCCGGATGATCCGACGGGAGCCGCTCACATCTCAGCCTGACAGACATCTCTGGCTGGATGAAGGACCACCACCTTCAACTAAACCTTGTGAAGACAGAGCTACTCGTAATCCCGGCTAACCCAACACTTCATCACAACTTCTCCATTCAGCTCGTCATCCATAACTCCATCAAGATCAGCCAGGAACCTTGGAGTAATAATCGATGACCAATTGATCTTCACAGACCACATCGCTAGCACTGCCCGGTCATGCAGATTTTCCTTGTACAACATCAGGAGGATCAGGCCCTTCCTATCAGAGCTACACAACTGCTTGTTCAGGCGCTTGTTCTCTCCAGACTGGACTATTGTAATGCTCTCCTGGCCGGTCTCCCAGCTTGCACTGTCAAACGTCTGCAACTGATCCAGGAGCTGCAGCTAGAGTGTCTTCAACGAGCCGAAGAGAGCACACGTCACTCCTCTCCTCACCAAACTGCACTGGTTGCCGCTCGCATCAAACTCAAGTCACTGACGTTTGCCTACAGAACACCACTGGCACTGCTCCCCTGTACCTGAACTCATTACTTCAGACTTATGTGCCGTCCAGAAACTTGTGCTCTGCAAGCGAGCGGCGTCTGGTGGTGCATCATCTCAAAGAGGCTCTGGATCTCTCTCTCGGACCTTCACCATGACTGGTCCTGCTGGTGATGATCTAACTCAGCCGGAGCTGCTGAGTCCGGAGACATCTTTAAGAAACTGCTGAAGACGCTTCTTTTTCGGCAGCACTTGATCCAGTGATACTAACACTTTCTCCTTTATTCTAACTTAAAAAAAAAAATATTGCGTTGGATTGTACTGTGAAGGGTCATAGCACTCACATACTGTTGTCCTACTGCTAGTTTAATTGCTTCTATTGTTCTAATTTGTAAGTCGTTTTGGATAAAAGCGTCTGCTAAATGAATAAATGAATACATGTAGACTATATTTAAACATTTAGTAGCAAGTGTTCAAGTTTACAAAACTGTATATTCAGCGAGTTACTTCTGTGAAATACTGTTGGATGGAGAGAAATTCAGATCACAGTTTTTTGTTTTATCTTTTAAATGTGTGTCTTCAATCTATTTCAGAAGTTCTCTGGCACAAAACAACACAAACACACACCCCAAGTGTGTACTGTGCTGTGGTGGATCATCAGTAGTGTGTGTTGTGCTGTGGTGGATCATCAGTAGTGTGTGTTGTGCTGTGGTGGATCATCAGTAGTGTGTGTTGTGCTGTGGTGGATCATCAGTAGTGTGTGTTGTGCTGTGGTGGATCATCAGTAGTGTGTGTTGTGCTGTGGTGGATCATCAGTAGTGTGTGTTGTGCTGTGGTGGATCATCAGTAGTGTGTGTTGTGCTGTGGTGGATCATCAGTAGTGTGTGTTGTGCTGTGGTGGATCATCAGTAGTGTGTGTTGTGCTGTGGTGGATCATCAGTAGTGTGTGTTGTGCTGTGGTGGATCATCAGTAGTGTGTGTTGTGCTGTGGTGGATCATCAGAAGTGTGTGTTGTGCTGTGGTGGATCATCAGTAGTGTGTACTGTGCTGTGGTGGATCATCAGTAGTGTGTGTTGTGCTGTGGTGGATCATCAGTAGTGTGTGTTGTGCTGTGGTGGATCATCAGTAGTGTGTGTTGTGCTGTGGTGGATCATCAGTAGTGTGTGTTGTGCTGTGGTGGATCATCAGTAGTGTGTGTTGTGCTGTGGTGGATCATCAGTAGTGTGTACTGTGCTGTGGTGGATCATCAGTAGTGTGTGTTGTGCTGTGGTGGATCATCAGAAGTGTGTGTGAAGCTGTTACCTGCTCCAGGTGATGTTCTGCGGCTGCGGGTTTCCCTTCACTGCACACCTGAGCTCTGACCCGACCTGACCCATCCTCCAGGAGCCAGAACCAACAATCTCTGCGTCTGGAGGAACTGACACACACACACAAATATTATCATAATATAATTTGGACCATTTGGCGCATTAGTAAGGGGTGGGACACACACTCACACCCTCACACTCACTCTCACACTCACTCTCACACTCACTCTCACACTCACTCTCACACTCACTCTCACACTCACTCTCACACTCACACTCACACTCACTCTCACACTCACTCTCACACTCACACTCACTCTCACACTCACACTCACTCTCACACTCACTCTCACACTCACTCTCACACTCACACTCACACTCACACTCACTCTCACACTCACTCTCACACTCACTCTCACACTCACTCTCACTCTCACTCTCACACTCACTCTCACACTCACTCTCACACTCACTCTCACACTCACTCTCACACTCACTCTCACACTCACTCTCACACTCACTCTCACACTCACTCTCACACTCACACTCACACTCACTCTCACACTCACACTCACACTCACACTCACACTAACTCTCACACTCACTCTCACACTCACACTCACTCTCACACTCACTCTCACACTCACACTCACACTCACTCTCACTCTCACACTCACACTCACACTCACACTCACTCTCACACTCACTCACACTCACTCACACTCACTCACTCTCACTCTCACTCACTCACTCTCACACTCACTCACTCACTCTCACTCTCACTCACTCTCACACTCACACTCACACTCACACTCACACTCACACTCACACTCACACTCACTCTCACACTCACACTCACACTCACGCTCACTCTCACTCTCACACTCACTCACTCTCACTCTCACACTCTCACTCACTCTCACACTCACTCTCACACTCACTCTCACACTCACTCTCACACTCACTCTCACACTCACTCTCACACTCACTCTCACACTCACTCTCACACTCTCACACTCACTCTCACTCTCATTCTCACACTCACTCTCTCACACTCTCACTCACTCTCACTCTCACTCTCACACTCACTCTCACACTCACTCTCACACTCACTCTCACACTCACACTCACTCTCACACTCACTCACTCACTCACTCTCACACTCACACTCACTCTCACACTCACTCTCACACTCACTCTCACACTCACTCTCACACTCACACTCACACTCACACTCACACTCACTCTCACTCTCACACTCACTCTCACTCACTCACACTCACACTCTCACACTCACTCTCACACTCACTCTCACACTCACTCTCACACTCACTCTCACACTCACTCTCACACTCACTCTCACACTCACTCTCACACTCACTCTCACACTCACACTCACTCTCACACTCACTCACTCACTCACTCTCACACTCACTCACTCTCACACTCACTCTCACACTCACTCTCACACTCACTCTCACACTCACACTCACACTCACACTCACTCTCACTCTCACACTCACTCTCACACTCACTCTCACACTCACTCTCACACTCACTCTCACACTCACTCTCACACTCACTCTCACACTCACTCTCACACTCACTCTCACACTCACTCTCACACTCACTCTCACACTCACTCTCACACTCACTCTCACACTCACTCTCACACTCACTCTCACACTCACTCTCACACTCACTCTCACACTCACTCTCACACTCACACTCACTCTCACACTCACTCACTCACTCACTCTCACACTCACACTCACTCTCACACTCACTCTCACACTCACTCTCACACTCACTCTCACACTCACACTCACACTCACACTCACACTCACTCTCACTCTCACACTCACTCTCACTCACTCACACTCACACTCTCACACTCACTCACTCACTCACTCACTCACTCACTCACTCACTCTCACACTCACTCTCACTCTCACTCTCACACTCACACTCTCACACTCACTCTCACACTCACACTCTCACACTCTCACACTTACAGTGCACGATGAGTGTGTTGCTGAGTCTGCGTGGGCCGTCGAGCGCCGGGTGCCACACGAGACAGTCGAGCCTCTGGCCGTTCATGCTGCGCAGCGGATGCAGGGAAAACTGCGAGGTCACGACCCCGTCCTCCCCGCTCCGGTTCTGCGACTGCCCGGGAACATCCGTGTCCCAGGACAGTAGCGGCGCAGGGTGTGCGACCGCACGACACGAGGCGGCCGAGCGAAACGACTGGCCTTCCTGCAGGATCACCGGATCCAGAGACGAGATCGGCAGAGCTAGAGGACGAGAAACACCAGATGAAGTGCTTTCACCAGTCAGATCAGCGATCCTTCACGAATCATTCTAATATGGTGTGATGCTCAAAAAACTGTTCAAAAGTGCTTAGTTCATGGTAACTAAGTTCAAAAAGAACAGTATTTATTTGAAATAGAATCTTATGTAACATTATAAATGTCTTTACTGTCACTTTTGATAAATTTAATTCATCCTTGATGAATAAAAGTATTTATTTTCCCCAAAAAAGTGATCTGATGTAGAGTGATCTGTTATCAGAGCAAACTGTCTAAGTTATGTATTTCAGAAATGTATATACAAAATCAAAGTTAGCTCAAATGTATTAATTTAAACAACGTAATAATTAAAGGCAGAAATAATAAGCTCATTGAAGTAAAACAGAAACTTTGAATGTGTCTGGCCGTTCATTCACACACACCAGTGTTTGGCGCTGGATCAGATCAATTCAGTTCATAAAACACATTTTTACAGCCTAAACCAAGGTCATTTTTAACTGGTTACTGGTTTTGTATTGTACAGCAGATCAACTGATCAACAGACCTTCCTTTTGTCAACAGAAGTGTGGAAATGAAAAGACTCTTACTCCAGACGGTCAGGCTGATGTGTGTCTCGAAGTTTCCCGAGGGAAAGGTGGAGATGTGGCAGGTGTATGTGGCCTGATCCGACTTCTTCGTGTTCAGAATCAACAGCGTCGAGTCGAGCGTCGGGTCAGAGCTCTCGAAGCGAACGTGCTTCAGGAAATCAGGAGACGCTGGGAGAAACAAACGCGCCGGTTCAGGAGGAAGACCATACATTACATTCAGTGAGAGGGAAATACAGTATTAGACATAAACACAATCACTATAGTGCCCTTAAAGTTCCTTATACTGTTTTGGAGTCTCAACAGGTTCACATGCATACAAGACAAAAAATACGGTAACACTTTACAATATGGTTCATTAGATAAAGTACTAACTAACATGAGCAATACCTTTGTTAACGTATTTATTAATCTCTGTTAATGTTAGTTAATAAAAATACAGCTTAGTTCATTAACTAAGGTAGTTAACTAATGTTAACTAATGAACCTTATTGTAAAGTGTTAGCAAAACCCCACTGTAATGTCCTGATAATCTGCAGCGTCAGCTCTTTCTCTTCGTTCGGAGATTCAGTCTCTAAGCTCCGCCTCTCTGAGAGCTGCTCTGCTGTGATTGGTCAGAAAGCAAACACTCATTATCATATCTGAGTCTCAGCTCTTGATCACAGTGATACGAACAGTAACGATGGCGTGGGTTTTACCGTATCAATCTCAGAACACAGCGTCTTCTCCACATGAACAACACGAACTCTTCTAGTCTCAGACACACTACAGTGTTTGAGGGCGGGGCTAAGAGACGCTGCTCAGCCAATCAAGACCAGAGGCTGGCATTATGCTAATTAGTCACAAACCAGTTCAGCAGGAAGTGAGACTGAATTACTGACGACTCGCTTCAGTTCAGATTCACTTTCTTTAGGGAGAAAACTCCATTTATCTGCACTTTGATCTTTAAAACTATGATAAAAATATCAATGTGATCTAATATAAACATCTGTGATTTTTCTTTCCTACGACTATATAAAATAAGCAAATGTTTGCCTTTTTTTATTCAAATCTGCTCCTCTTTTAAAATAACAGGCAATTTGTGATAAATTGCCTTTTGGTAAATGTCAATGTAATGTGACTCTGTTAAAACCGATCAAATCTATTAAGCTCAGCTCTTATTTAATTTGATAATTTTTACAGTCAAACCAAAATACCAGACACGCGTTCGTGACGTCACGTAATACGCAGTTACGCTGAAAAGGTCACGCTTGACGAGGACCATACACACATATTCACATGTCGTTGTGTCAGTTTATCGTTTAAAATGCCCATCTCGTGTGTGTATCCTGGTGTTGGAATATTAAAAAGTCTAAAAGAAAATTTGTCAGGACAGAAATGTTTTACTTTTCACAGAAGCGTGACCTTTACAGCGTAACTGTGTATTACGTGACGTCACGAACAGAGCAAGGCGAGCACTTGTGCTTAAAAAACTTAAACTTGTTTATTTATGTGTGAAATGACGATGGTTTCGCTAGATAAGAGCCGTATTCATCGTCTGGTGTCGTTTAAAGCCCGTTGAAGCGGCGCTGACACTGTCATCTGGACCTTGACCCGTTTGGGGCCCATTGACGTCCATTATATGGAGAAATGTGTTCATCAAAAACCTTCATTTCTTTTCCACTGAAGAAAGAAAGACATGGACATCTTGGATGACATCGGGGTGAGTAAACTATCAGCAAAAGTTTTTTAAAAGTGAACTAATCCTTTAACTAAAAAAATACTAAAATGCACCATTCCAAACCAACGGCTTTCCTTCTCTCAGCTCAAGCTTTACAGTGAATAACACTATTACACTGTAACAATATTAGTTATATTGACTACTGTCTGTTACCATTCACTGCCATTGTATGCAAAAATGAGTCCCTTTGTGCTCCAAAAACAGAGTCTGTATGACATGAGGGTGAGTAAATAATGGCAGAAGAGTTTATTTTTGTGTGAACTATTGTTTAAAGCGGTTCACATCAACACGGATGGCAGATGCGAGTCGCTCTAGTCAACACAATACACCACTGAAAACATCCGTCATGACAAATGTCTCCAGGTGACACACACACATGTCACAACACAATACATGACAGTGTTTCCATCAGGTCATGTGACAGAAGTGCTGCGGGGAAAATGATGCTTGTGTGTGTTTGCGCTTCTTTGAATGGGAGGTGATTTAATGATGAATCACCAGAACGCATGTCCACTCACTCTCACTCACTCTCTCGCACGCACACTCGCTCACTCTCTCGCACGCACACTCGCTCACACGCACACTCGCTCACTCTCTCGCACGCACACTCACTCTCTCGCACGCACACTCGCTCTCTCGCACGCACACTCACTCTCACGCACGCACACTCACTCACTCTCTCGCACGCACACTCACTCTCTCGCACGCACACTCGCTCTCTCGCACGCACACTCGCTCTCTCCCACGCACATTTGCTCACTCTCTCGCACACACACTCGCTCACACGCACACTCGCTCACACGCACACTCGCTCACTCTCTCGCACGCACACTCGCTCACACGCACACTCGCTCGCTCACTCTCTCGCACGCACACTCGCTCACACGCACACTCGCTCACTCTCTCGCACGCACACTCGCTCACACGCACACTCGCTCACTCTCTCGCACGCACACTCACTCTCTCGCACGCACACTCGCTCTCTCGCACGCACACTCGCTCTCTCGCACGCACACTCGCTCTCTCGCACGCACACTCGCTCACGCACGCACACTCACTCACTCTCTCGCACGCACACTCGCTCACGCACGCACACTCACTCACTCTCTCGCACGCACACTCGCTCACGCACGCACACTCACTCACTCACTCGCACGCACACTCACTCACTCTCTCGCACACACACTCACTCACTCACTCACTCACTCTCTCACTCTCATGCACGCACACTCACTCACTCACTCTCTCACTCTCACGCACACTCACTCACTCTCTCGCACACACACTCACTCACACTCACTCACTCACTCACTCTCTCACTCTCATGCACGCACACTCACTCTCTCACTCTCTCACTCTCTCGCACACTCACTCACTCACTCACTCTCTCGTACGCACACTGACTCACTCACTCTCTCGCACACTCACTCACTCTCTCGCACGCACACTCACTCACTCACTCTCTCGCACGCATACTCACTCACTCACTCTCTCGCACGCATACTCACTCACTCACTCACTCTCATGCACGCACACTCACTCACTCACTCTCTCACTCTCACGCACACTCACTCACTCTCTCGTACGCACACTGACTCACTCACTCTCTCGCACACTCACTCACTCTCTCGTATGCACACTCACTCGCACATTATTTTTCAACACAAGGTTCCTTCAGTGTAAGTGTTTGATGAGATTTACTCGACTAGATCATGTTTGTACCTTTAGGTCCGTCAGTAAAGTGTCCAGTAATGATCTGTTCTCGTTCTCCTCCTGGTTTCTGCCTGGACCAGGTCACCTGCACCACCTTCTCGTCGCCCTCCACCTCGAACCGACAGGGAAGCCGAGTGTGTGTGTCGGAGAACGAGCGCAGGGACGCTGGCGGGTCGAGGAAATCACTGCGAACACACACTGAGAAATAAAGAGTTAGTGTGTGAGATCATGAAGAGTTAGTGTGTGATCATGAAGAGTTAGTGTGAACATCTGCAAACACACACTGAGAAATAAAGAGTTAGTGTGTGAGATCATGAAGAGTTAGTGTGTGATCATGAAGAGTGTGTGATCATGAAGAGTTAGTGTGTGAGATCATGAAGAGAGAGTGTGTGATCATGAAGAGTTAGTGTGTGAGATCATGAAGAGTTAGTGTGTGAGATCATGAAGAGAGTGTGTGTGATCATGAAGAGAGAGTGTGTGATCATGAAGAGTTAGTGTGTGATCATGAAGAGTTAGTGTGTGATCATGAAGAGTTAGTGTGTGATCATGAAGAGTTAGTGTGTGATCATGAAGAGTTAGTGTGTGATCATGAAGAGTTAGTGTGTGAGATCATGAAGAGTTAGTGTGTGAGATCATGAAGAGTTAGTGTGTGTGATCATGAAGAGAGAGTGTGTGATCATGAAGAGTTAGTGTGTGAGATCATGAAGAGTTAGTGTGTGATCATGAAGAGTTAGTGTGTGTGATCATGAAGAGTTAGTGTGTGATCATGAAGAGTTAGTGTGTGATCATGAAGAGTTAGTGTGTGATCATGAAGAGTTAGTGTGTGTGATCATGAAGAGTTAGTGTGTGTGATCATGAAGAGTTAGTGTGTGTGATCATGAAGAGTTAGTGTGTGTGATCATGAAGAGTTAGTGTGTGATCATGAAGAGTTAGTGTGTGATCATGAAGAGTTAGTGTGTGTGATCATGAAGAGTTAGTGTGTGATCATGAAGAGTTAGTGTGTGATCATGAAGAGTTAGTGTGTGATCATAAAGAGAGAGTGTGTGATCATGAAGAGTTAGTGTGAGATCATGAAGAGTTAGTGTGATCATGAAGAGAGAGTGTGTGATCATGAAGAGTTAGTGTGTGAGATCATGAAGAGTTAGTGTGTGAGATCATGAAGAGTTAGTGTGTGTGATCATGAAGAGTTAGTGTGTGATCATGAAGAGTTAGTGTGTGATCATGAAGAGTTAGTGTGTGATCATGAAGAGTTAGTGTGTGATCATGAAGAGTTAGTGTGTGATCATGAAGAGTTAGTGTGTGAGATCATGAAGAGTTAGTGTGTGAGATCATGAAGAGTTAGTGTGTGATCATGAAGAGTTAGTGTGTGTGATCATGAAGAGTTAGTGTGTGATCATGAAGAGTTAGTGTGTGTGATCATGAAGAGTTAGTGTGTGAGATCATGAAGAGTTAGTGTGTGATCATGAAGAGTTAGTGTGTGATCATGAAGAGTTAGTGTGTGTGATCATGAAGAGTTAGTGTGTGATCATGAAGAGTTAGTGTGTGATCATGAAGAGTTAGTGTGTGTGATCATGAAGAGTTAGTGTGTGAGATCATGAAGAGTTAGTGTGTGAGATCATGAAGAGTTAGTGTGTGTGATCATGAAGAGAGAGTGTGTGTGATCATGAAGAGTTAGTGTGTGAGATCATGAAGAGAGAGTGTGTGATCATGAAGAGAGAGTGTGTGATCATGAAGAGTTAGTGTGTGTGATCATGAAGAGTTAGTGTGTGTGATCATGAAGAGTTAGTGTGTGAGATCATGAAGAGTTAGTGTGTGATCATGAAGAGTTAGTGTGTGAGATCATGAAGAGTTAGTGTGTGATCATGAAGAGAGAGTGTGTGATCATGAAGAGTTAGTGTGTGAGATCATGAAGAGTTAGTGTGTGATCATGAAGAGTTAGTGTGTGATCATGAAGAGAGAGTGTGTGATCATGAAGAGAGAGTGTGTGATCATGAAGAGTTAGTGTGTGAGATCATGAAGAGTTAGTGTGTGATCATGAAGAGTTAGTGTGTGATCATGAATAGTTAGTGTGTGATCATGAAGAGTTAGTGTGTGAGATCATGAAGAGTTAGTGTGTGATCATGAAGAGTTAGTGTGTGAGATCATGAAGAGTTAGTGTGTGAGATCATGAAGAGTTAGTGTGTGATCATGAAGAGTTAGTGTGTGTGATCATGAAGAGTTAGTGTGTGAGATCATGAAGAGTTAGTGTGTGATCATGAAGAGAGAGTGTGTGAGATCATGAAGAGTTAGTGTGTGATCATGAAGAGTGTGTGATCATGAAGAGTTAGTGTGTGATCATGAAGAGAGAGTGTGTGATCATGAAGAGTTAGTGTGTGTGATCATGAAGAGTTAGTGTGTGAGATCATGAAGAGTTAGTGTGTGTGATCATGAAGAGTTAGTGTGTGAGATCATGAAGAGTTAGTGTGTGAGATCATGAAGAGTTAGTGTGTGTGATCATGAAGAGTTAGTGTGTGATCATGAAGAGAGAGTGTGTGATCATGAAGAGAGAGTGTGTGATCATGATGAGTTAGTGTGTGATCATGAAGAGTTAGTGTGTGTGATCATGAAGAGTTAGTGTGTGATCATGAAGAGAGAGTGTGTGATCATGAAGAGTTAGTGTGTGAGATCATGAAGAGTTAGTGTGTGAGATCATGAAGAGTTAGTGTGTGATCATGAAGAGTTAGTGTGTGTGATCATGAAGAGTTAGTGTGTGAGATCATGAAGAGTTAGTGTGTGAGATCATGAAGAGTTAGTGTGTGAGATCATGAAGAGTTAGTGTGTGTGATCATGAAGAGAGAGTGTGTGATCATGAAGAGTTAGTGTGTGTGATCATGAAGAGTTAGTGTGTGAGATCATGAAGAGTTAGTGTGTGTGATCATGAAGAGTTAGTGTGTGAGATCATGAAGAGTTAGTGTGTGAGATCATGAAGAGTTAGTGTGTGAGATCATGAAGAGTTAGTGTGTGAGATCATGAAGAGTTAGTGTGTGATCATGAAGAGTTAGTGTGTGATCATGAAGAGTTAGTGTGTGATCATGAAGAGTTAGTGTGTGATCATGAAGAGTTAGTGTGTGTGATCATGAAGAGAGAGTGTGTGATCATGAAGAGAGAGTGTGTGATCATGAAGAGAGAGTGTGTGATCATGAAGAGAGAGTGTGTGATCATGAAGAGAGAGTGTGTGATCATGAAGAGTTAGTGTGTGATCATGAAGAGTTAGTGTGTGATCATGAAGAGTTAGTGTGTGATCATGAAGAGTTAGTGTGTGATCATGAAGAGTTAGTGTGTGATCATGAAGAGAGAGTGTGTGATCATGAAGAGAGAGTGTGTGATCATGAAGAGTTAGTGTGTGATCATGAAGAGTTAGTGTGTGTGATCATGAAGAGTTAGTGTGTGATCATGAAGAGTTAGTGTGTGATCATGAAGAGTTAGTGTGTGTGATCATGAAGAGTTAGTGTGTGTGATCATGAAGAGTTAGTGTGTGATCATGAAGAGTTAGTGTGTGATCATGAAGAGTTAGTGTGTGTGATCATGAAGAGTTAGTGTGTGATCATGAAGAGTTAGTGTGTGATCATGAAGAGAGAGTGTGTGATCATGAAGAGAGAGTGTGTGATCATGAAGAGTTAGTGTGTGAGATCATGAAGAGTTAGTGTGTGATCATGAAGAGTTAGTGTGTGATCATGAAGAGAGAGTGTGTGATCATGAAGAGAGAGTGTGTGATCATGAAGAGAGAGTGTGTGATCATGAAGAGAGAGTGTGTGATCATGAAGAGTTAGTGTGTGATCATGAAGAGTTAGTGTGTGATCATGAAGAGTTAGTGTGTGATCATGAAGAGTTAGTGTGTGATCATGAAGAGTTAGTGTGTGATCATGAAGAGTTAGTGTGTGAGATCATGAAGAGTTAGTGTGTGATCATGAAGAGTTAGTGTGTGATCATGAAGAGTTAGTGTGTGATCATGAAGAGTTAGTGTGTGATCATGAAGAGTTAGTGTGTGATCATGAAGAGTTAGTGTGTGATCATGAAGAGTTAGTGTGTGATCATGAAGAGTTAGTGTGTGAGATCATGAAGAGTTAGTGTGTGATCATGAAGAGTTAGTGTGTGATCATGAAGAGTTAGTGTGTGATCATGAAGAGTTAGTGTGTGATCATGAAGAGTTAGTGTGTGATCATGAAGAGTTAGTGTGTGATCATGAAGAGTTAGGCCCTGTCCCAAATGGCACACTCCGGACTTGTGGACTTCCTCAGAGTCCACACTTTGCTGACGTCATGTAGTGCAGACCTAAAGGGCCCTTGGCGCGAGTCCACGAGGGCGCATTGAGAGGTATTTTTGGGACAGACTCGATCGTCACGCCGGAAATAGGAAGACGGTCCGGTTGTTGTTTAAATATTATATTTCTACATTTATATATGACTCAGTAAAGCCCTGCCATTCGGTTCTATTTCTTTAATGAATCATAATGCGATCGTAGCCTATTATTCAGCAAGCTATTTATGTTTATAAAATATAAATATATATTTATATTTATGTTTGAGATATCAACCACTGGTTGATGACCATAATGTTTGTATAAACTGTAGGTAATAACTGGTAAAATGTACACATAGGTCATAAAAACCATAATGATATTTACACTTAAATATTTTCTTCTCATCCATGTTAACGTGAGCGAAAGCTCCTCCCATTCGTTGTCTGATTGGCCTTTCGCAAATTCGCAAGGATTCCTGGGTAGTTAAAGTGCGTGAACCTGCATCTATGCGGGCTTCGCGGAAGACCGCTTCAAGGGTACAAAGGGGGCGCTGCTGAGCACACTTCAGAGCGTTAAAGTGATGAATGGGACGGCCTACGGACTCGTAGACTCAGCGAGCACGCGCAATTTAAGTCCACGAGACCGAAAGTCCACATCAAGTGCGCCATTTGGGACAGGGCCTACGTGTGTGATCATGAAGAGTTAGTGTGTGTGATCATGAAGAGTTAGTGTGTGATCATGAAGAGAGAGTGTGTGATCATGAAGAGTTAGTGTGTGTGATCATGAAGAGAGAGTGTGTGATCATGAAGAGTTAGTGTGTGTGATCATGAAGAGTTAGTGTGTGTGATCATGAAGAGTGTGTGAGATCATGAAGAGTTAGTGTGTGATCATGAAGAGAGAGTGTGTGAGATCATGAAGAGTTAGTGTGTGATCATGAAGAGTTAGTGTGTGTGATCATGAAGAGTTAGTGTGTGATCATGAAGAGAGAGTGTGTGATCATGAAGAGTTAGTGTGTGTGATCATGAAGAGTGTGTGAGATCATGAAGAGTTAGTGTGTGATCATGAAGAGTTAGTGTGTGATCATGAAGAGTTAGTGTGTGTGATCATGAAGAGTTAGTGTGTGATCATGAAGAGAGAGTGTGTGATCATGAAGAGTTAGTGTGTGATCATGAAGAGTTAGTGTGTGTGATCATGAAGAGTTAGTGTGTGTGATCATGAAGAGTGTGTGAGATCATGAAGAGTTAGTGTGTGATCATGAAGAGAGAGTGTGTGATCATGAAGAGAGAGTGTGTGATCATGAAGAGTTAGTGTGTGTGATCATGAAGAGTTAGTGTGTGATCATGAAGAGAGAGTGTGTGATCATGAAGAGAGAGTGTGTGATCATGAAGAGTTAGTGTGTGTGATCATGAAGAGTTAGTGTGTGATCATGAAGAGAGAGTGTGTGATCATGAAGAGTTAGTGTGTGATCATGAAGAGTTAGTGTGTGTGATCATGAAGAGTTAGTGTGTGTGATCATGAAGAGTGTGTGAGATCATGAAGAGTTAGTGTGTGATCATGAAGAGAGAGTGTGTGATCATGAAGAGAGAGTGTGTGATCATGAAGAGTTAGTGTGTGTGATCATGAAGAGTTAGTGTGTGATCATGAAGAGAGAGTGTGTGATCATGAAGAGTTAGTGTGTGATCATGAAGAGTTAGTGTGTGATCATGAAGAGTTAGTGTGTGATCATGAAGAGTTAGTGTGTGATCATGAAGAGTTAGTGTGTGTGATCATGAAGAGTTAGTGTGTGAGATCATGAAGAGTTAGTGTGTGATCATGAAGAGTTAGTGTGTGAGATCATGAAGAGTTAGTGTGTGAGATCATGAAGAGAGAGTGTGTGATCATGAAGAGTTAGTGTGTGTGATCATGAAGAGTTAGTGTGTGAGATCATGAAGAGTTAGTGTGTGATCATGAAGAGTTAGTGTGTGAGATCATGAAGAGTTAGTGTGTGATCATGAAGAGAGAGTGTGTGATCATGAAGAGTTAGTGTGTGTGATCATGAAGAGTTAGTGTGTGATCATGAAGAGTTAGTGTGTGATCATGAAGAGTTAGTGTGTGTGATCATGAAGAGTGTGTGAGATCATGAAGAGTTAGTGTGTGATCATGAAGAGTTAGTGTGTGTGATCATGAAGAGTGTGTGAGATCATGAAGAGTTAGTGTGTGTGATCATGAAGAGTGTGTGAGATCATGAAGAGTTAGTGTGTGATCATGAAGAGAGAGTGTGTGATCATGAAGAGAGAGTGTGTGATCATGAAGAGTTAGTGTGTGTGATCATGAAGAGTTAGTGTGTGTGATCATGAAGAGTGTGTGAGATCATGAAGAGTTAGTGTGTGATCATGAAGAGTTAGTGTGTGTGATCATGAAGAGTGTGTGTGATCATGAAGAGTTAGTGAGATCATGAAGAGTTAGTGTGTGATCATGAAGAGAGAGTGTGTGATCATGAAGAGAGAGTGTGTGATCATGAAGAGAGAGTGTGTGATCATGAAGAGTTAGTGTGTGTGATCATGAAGAGTGTGTGAGATCATGAAGAGTTAGTGTGTGATCATGAAGAGAGAGTGTGTGATCATGAAGAGAGAGTGTGTGATCATGAAGAGTGTGTGAGATCATGAAGAGTTAGTGTGTGATCATGAAGAGTTAGTGTGTGTGATCATGAAGAGTGTGTGTGATCATGAAGAGTTAGTGAGATCATGAAGAGTTAGTGTGTGATCATGAAGAGAGAGTGTGTGATCATGAAGAGAGAGTGTGTGATCATGAAGAGAGAGTGTGTGATCATGAAGAGTTAGTGTGTGTGATCATGAAGAGTGTGTGAGATCATGAAGAGTTAGTGTGTGATCATGAAGAGAGAGTGTGTGATCATGAAGAGAGAGTGTGTGATCATGAAGAGTTAGTGTGTGTGATCATGAAGAGTTAGTGTGTGATCATGAAGAGTTAGTGTGTGTGATCATGAAGAGTTAGTGTGTGAGATCATGAAGAGTTAGTGTGATCATGAAGAGAGAGTGTGTGATCATGAAGAGTTAGTGTGTGTGATCATGAAGAGTTAGTGTGTGATCATGAAGAGTTAGTGTGTGATCATGAAGAGTTAGTGTGTGATCATGAAGAGTTAGTGTGTGAGATCATGAAGAGTTAGTGTGTGATCATGAAGAGAGAGTGTGTGATCATGAAGAGAGAGTGTGTGATCATGAAGAGTTAGTGTGTGTGATCATGAAGAGTTAGTGTGTGATCATGAAGAGAGAGTGTGTGATCATGAAGAGAGAGTGTGTGATCATGAAGAGTTAGTGTGTGATCATGAAGAGAGAGTGTGTGATCATGAAGAGAGAGTGTGTGATCATGAAGAGTTAGTGTGTGATCATGAAGAGTTAGTGTGTGATCATGAAGAGAGAGTGTGTGATCATGAAGAGAGAGTGTGTGATCATGAAGAGAGAGTGTGTGATCATGAAGAGAGAGTGTGTGATCATGAAGAGTTAGTGTGTGATCATGAAGAGTTAGTGTGTGATCATGAAGAGTTAGTGTGTGAGATCATGAAGAGTTAGTGTGTGAGATCATGAAGAGTTAGTGTGTGATCATGAAGAGTTAGTGTGTGAGATCATGAAGAGTTAGTGTGTGTGATCATGAAGAGTTAGTGTGTGATCATGAAGAGTTAGTGTGTGATCATGAAGAGAGAGTGTGTGATCATGAAGAGTTAGTGTGTGATCATGAAGAGTTAGTGTGTGTGATCATGAAGAGTTAGTGTGTGTGATCATGAAGAGAGAGTGTGTGATCATGAAGAGTTAGTGTGTGATCATGAAGAGTTAGTGTGTGATCATGAAGAGAGAGTGTGTGATCATGAAGAGAGAGTGTGTGATCATGAAGAGAGAGTGTGTGATCATGAAGAGTTAGTGTGTGATCATGAAGAGTTAGTGTGTGATCATGAAGAGAGAGTGTGTGATCATGAAGAGAGAGTGTGTGATCATGAAGAGAGAGTGTGTGATCATGAAGAGAGAGTGTGTGATCATGAAGAGTTAGTGTGTGAGATCATGAAGAGTTAGTGTGTGTGATCATGAAGAGTTAGTGTGTGATCATGAAGAGTTAGTGTGTGATCATGAAGAGAGAGTGTGTGATCATGAAGAGTTAGTGTGTGTGATCATGAAGAGTTAGTGTGTGATCATGAAGAGAGAGTGTGTGATCATGAAGAGAGAGTGTGTGATCATGAAGAGAGAGTGTGTGATCATGAAGAGAGAGTGTGTGATCATGAAGAGAGAGTGTGTGATCATGAAGAGTGTGTGAGATCATGAAGAGTTAGTGTGTGAGATCATGAAGAGTTAGTGTGTGAGATCATGAAGAGTTAGTGTGTGATCATGAAGAGTTAGTGTGTGATCATGAAGAGTTAGTGTGTGAGATCATGAAGAGTTAGTGTGTGATCATGAAGAGAGAGTGTGTGATCATGAAGAGAGAGTGTGTGAGATCATGAAGAGTTAGTGTGTGATCATGAAGAGTTAGTGTGTGTGATCATGAAGAGTTAGTGTGTGATCATGAAGAGTTAGTGTGTGATCATGAAGAGTTAGTGTGTGAGATCATGAAGAGTTAGTGTGTGATCATGAAGAGTTAGTGTGTGTGATCATGAAGAGTTAGTGTGTGATCATGAAGAGTTAGTGTGTGATCATGAAGAGTTAGTGTGTGAGATCATGAAGAGTTAGTGTGTGATCATGAAGAGTTAGTGTGTGTGATCATGAAGAGTTAGTGTGTGAGATCATGAAGAGTTAGTGTGTGATCATGAAGAGTTAGTGTGTGATCATGAAGAGAGAGTGTGTGATCATGAAGAGAGAGTGTGAGATCATGAAGAGTTAGTGTGTGAGATCATGAAGAGTTAGTGTGTGAGATCATGAAGAGTTAGTGTGTGATCATGAAGAGTTAGTGTGTGATCATGAAGAGTTAGTGTGTGTGATCATGAAGAGTTAGTGTGTGTGATCATGAAGAGAGAGTGTGTGATCATGAAGAGAGAGTGTGTGAGATCATGAAGAGTTAGTGTGTGATCATGAAGAGTTAGTGTGTGTGATCATGAAGAGTTAGTGTGTGATCATGAAGAGTTAGTGTGTGTGATCATGAAGAGTTAGTGTGTGATCATGAAGAGTTAGTGTGTGTGATCATGAAGAGTTAGTGTGTGTGATCATGAAGAGTTAGTGTGTGAGATCATGAAGAGAGAGTGTGTGATCATGAAGAGAGAGTGTGTGAGATCATGAAGAGTTAGTGTGTGATCATGAAGAGTTAGTGTGTGTGATCATGAAGAGTTAGTGTGTGATCATGAAGAGTTAGTGTGTGTGATCATGAAGAGTTAGTGTGTGTGATCATGAAGAGTTAGTGTGTGTGATCATGAAGAGTTAGTGTGTGTGATCATGAAGAGAGAGTGTGTGATCATGAAGAGAGAGTGTGTGATCATGAAGAGAGAGTGTGTGATCATGAAGAGAGAGTGTGTGATCATGAAGAGAGAGTGTGTGATCATGAAGAGTTAGTGTGTGATCATGAAGAGAGAGTGTGTGATCATGAAGAGAGAGTGTGTGATCATGAAGAGTTAGTGTGTGATCATGAAGAGAGAGTGTGTGATCATGAAGAGTTAGTGTGTGATCATGAAGAGTTAGTGTGTGATCATGAAGAGAGAGTGTGTGATCATGAAGAGAGAGTGTGTGATCATGAAGAGAGAGTGTGTGATCATGAAGAGTTAGTGTGTGTGATCATGAAGAGTTAGTGTGTGATCATGAAGAGTTAGTGTGTGATCATGAAGAGAGAGTGTGTGATCATGAAGAGAGAGTGTGTGATCATGAAGAGTTAGTGTGTGATCATGAAGAGAGAGTGTGTGATCATGAAGAGAGAGTGTGTGATCATGAAGAGTTAGTGTGTGATCATGAAGAGAGAGTGTGTGATCATGAAGAGTTAGTGTGTGATCATGAAGAGAGAGTGTGTGATCATGAAGAGAGAGTGTGTGATCATGAAGAGTTAGTGTGTGATCATGAAGAGAGAGTGTGTGATCATGAAGAGAGAGTGTGTGATCATGAAGAGTTAGTGTGTGATCATGAAGAGAGAGTGTGTGATCATGAAGAGTTAGTGTGTGATCATGAAGAGAGAGTGTGTGATCATGAACTCACTGCAAACACACACTGAGAAGTAAAGAGCCAGATTGAACATCTGCAAACATCTCTGACTGGGTTTAGTGTTCGAGACGAGGTCAGTGTGTGAGAGTTAATAATAAACTCACACTATCATGATCCATCGCTCTTGCCCGACACACACGTCACACACACACAAGGACGTTCCCATGCAGAACTTGGACTCATAAATAAGCCCAGAACTATCAATGCACATAATAACACACATATGGTTTCGACATGTTTAATCAGTGTAACTTCATCTGTCAGTTTGCATTAACGTTTAGTATCATTTGATTTATCAGGATTTTATGGCTCATAAAGTTGTTGAGAATATGGAGGAAAAAACAGAGGCTCAAACTGAGCAGAAATATGTCATGTTTAACATTAGTTTAAAAAGTGTGAGTGAGTGAGTGAGTGAGTGTGTGAGTGTGAGTGAGTGAGTGTGTGAGTGAGTGAGTGAG